>NC_064559.1:144599396-144902426 GCF_937001465.1 Orcinus orca
ATAAATAGGGTAGTTCCCCTAAGCCAGAACCTCTCAATGGTGGCTGACGGTGCTCATGTTGACCACGTTGACCAGAGAGATGCTCAGACCAGAGCTGTGTCAGCACGTCTGCAGCATTTGCCTTGCCAGTCACACTGTGTCCCGTCCGAGGGAAGAACAGATTAACAGGAGATGCTCACTCAGCACAGGGTTTCCAAAAGAATGCCCAACGAAAAAGATGAGGCCAGTCTGTCACCAGCACTGTCCAGGATTCTATACTACCCAGTTTGGAGTCATGTACAGACCTACAGTGGTCAAGACAGCCTCACCTTAATGATGCTAACCTCCAAGATAAACAACCTTACACCCGCCCTCCCCCTATCACACACGCTACCCACCGCGATTTCACGAAGCAACCTGCTCTGTATAATTTGTCTTCCAATATAAATTTTCTACAGGGTGGCAAATGAAGCACTCAGCTAACACATGTCTTTGGTTTACAACTACATATACATTTCTAACTGTAAAGTAATACACTGGCATTCTGACTTAACAACGAGTCTTTTGTAAGTTTGGTAAGCAAGATATAACCCTGGAAAATTGCACAAGTTCTGGATACACTGAAGAAATTAAAGGTTCCTGGGATGTACGAAGCTAAGGACCCAGACTCTGGAACGTGGGAACTTCACGCAGGGAATGTCATCCAGGCTTGAGAAGTCGGCCAGCTGCCCTAGATGATGTCTCTGCTTACCTGGCTCTTACCTGCAACACCAGTAGCTAAAAGGGAAAATGAAATGTAGAACAGAAGTTTTTTTACTTGGTTTTATTTTTAATTTTTAATTCATTTATATTTTTAATTCATTAATTAATTTATTTTTGGCTGCATTGGGTCTTTGTTGCTGCACACAGGCTTTCTCTAATTGCGGTGTGCATGCTTCTCATCGTGGTGGCTTCTCTTGTTGTGGAGCATGGGCTCTAGGCACGCGGGTTTCAGTAGTTGTGACGCGTGGGCTTCAGTAGTTGTGGTGTGTGGGCTCTAGAGCGTAGGCTCAGTAGTTGTGGCGCAGGGGCTTAGTTGCTCCGCGGCATGTGGGATCTTCCTGGACCAGGGCTCGAACCCGTGTCCCCTGCATTGGCAGGCGGATTCTTAACCACTGCGCCACCAGGGAAGCCCCTAGGCTTTATTTTTTAAGCAGTTTTAAGTTCATAACAAATTGAGAAGACAGAGCTCTCCCATACACCTCTTGCCTCCACATATGCATCACCTCCCCCATGATCAATACCCCTCACCACAGGGCTACATTCGTTATAATCAATGAACCTACATGGACACATCATATCACCTAAAGTTCATAGTTATGTTAGGGTTCACTCCTGGTGTTGTACATTCTGTGGGTTTGGAAGAATGAATAATGACATGTATCCACCATCAGAGTATCATTCAGAGTAGTTTCATCGCCCTAAAAATCCTCTGTGCTCTGCTTGTGCACCCCAGATTTTTTTTTTAATCATTACATGTTTGTCATCTTCTCCTCGAAAGTGTTATCTCAAAACTAACCACTTGGTGGCACCAAAACAAAAGTTAAAATTTCACTTCTGGCTTAGACCAGCCTCCAGAAAGGCAGTTCTTGTGGCTAAAGAAATAGAAGCCATGTTTCTCCACAATCCTGATTCAGGGAAGTAAATCAACCGGTTTATACATGAAAACAGGCAGGATGGCCCTGTTCAGCCTCAGAGGGAAAAAAATGTTTTGCTTTTTTAATGTTTGCAAAGGTTGCTAGTCTGGCCTACTTTTAGGGTGCTGGCCGGTCTAAGCTTGTCGAACCAACCAGGCCAAGCCCTAGATCAGTCACTTCACTTCTCATGAACAGGTTTTCATAAGGCCTCTCTTGGGGCTGAATGATGAGAGGGATGCAATTCACACAGGAGATGCTGGTAATCGGCCTGCAGCTCGAAGGATTCACTAGACTCAGGGCTCCCCTCCTGCGTCACTTAGGGCACAGGACACTCAGAGCTCAGGGGTACACAGCTGCTCCCACAGCTGAGTGGGATGTCACCAAGAAGCAGTCGCCTTAGTTCCAAACCCTTCTGTGGCAACTGTATTTGTTACTCTAATTACATAATTGAATTTAAAACTACGTGAGCTGATGAAATAAGTGTGAAACACGGAGTTATTATTGCTAGGAAAACTAGGTTAACTGCTTTGGAAAGACTCCATAAGGGCGAGTTGCAAAAAAAAAAAAAAAAAAGGTGTGGGCAAAATGATGCTAGGAGATTAGGAAAAATATCTTTAAACATCCAGCATTTCACATATCTGGCTTTTAGATATCAAACAGAAACCATAGATGTGCGTTCAGGTTCTGATTACTAAAGCAAGACTTCATAGAACTCCAATTTGTGTCCTCTACTCAAAGAGCTTTTTACATCTAAAGAGTTGTAAAAGAACGCATATTTATATGTTTTAAAATAAAATGTTTATATCCACTTGTGTCATTCTTTATGATACCGTTTTAACTGGCATTTTCAATAAACAGACCAACCCCCAGTCCCTGCTACAACGTGAAGGTCAGGGGAGAGATGGGGAAATGGAGAAGACAGCAAGATGTCTGTCTCTAGTCCCACCCTGAGCCCCAGGGCAGGGGAAGAAGAGCACTGACAGCGGCCCAGGCCCTATCTTCAGGTGGAACACATGCAAGTGGTTTAGATCCCCAATGGACACAGGGTGACAGTGAGAAGGGTAGGCATTCTCCTGCTTCTGCACAGAACAAGATCTTGTTCTGGTCCCACAAGGGCCTGAGTTGGCCTGGAGTACAATTCATAGCAGGGGCAGAGCCATGATTTCCATGAGAGGGGGGCACATATGGACACCTCTGTGCCCAGCAAGAGATAGACTTCAGAATCAGAGAACTTGAGTTAAAACCCAGCTCCACCATTTACAAATTGTGAGAGCTTAAGGAATAAGTTCTTATCTGTACAAGAACACTACTGAAACCAAGTGAGGCCCTGTGGGACTCCCAAGCACAGAGGCTCTTTTGTCCCGTTTCTTGTGGGCAAGGCTCCAGCCTCTATGACCTTCCCTGAGTTCCAAAGGGCAGATTCCAACAGTTGTTAATCAAGGGAGAAGCAGCCATGAAACCACCTGAGGCCAGATTAAAGGGACCAGAGAAGCTCATCAAGATTAGCCGACCACCTGAGCTGAGATTAAGGGCGTGCAGGCCCTGCTCAACCCTAATCTTGTCACAGACCCTCACCTTTGAACCACTGTTATAAAACCCTCATCAAATCCTCCTGGGTTGGGACACATAGTTTTTCAAGGCAGAAGCCCGGTGTGTCTCCCTTTGCCTGGCAAAGTAATAAAGCTATCCTTTTCTACTTCACCCAGAACTCTGTCTCCAAGATTTGATTCGGCACCCGAGTACAGAGAGGTCGATCTCTCGGTAACACTACCTACATAGGATGTTGTCTTAAGCATTCAAGTGGCTGCCGTATGAAAGGTGCTTTGCCCAGTGGTCTGGCTCATACACAGAGAGCTGCTACTGCTGTTGGACTTGCTTCTGCTGACACGGTCCACACTGGACAGACAGCCATCTGCTTGTCCCATGCTCTCCCAAACAAAACCATTTGCACTGCTTTTCCCAGGATGAGAAACATGCAGAAGTCTCTCTTCAAATGTTCAGAAAACTGTCACTTCAAATACAAAGGTCTCCTTTTTATTCTATCTTCTATAGAACTGTGATTTTTTTCCCCCTTCCATTTACAGGGGAGTAGAAACAACAGATGACCCATTACCCTACTCAGATTCGCCAAAGTGGCTGAGTTTAAGCCCAGCTCCTCGGGGGGGCGGGGGCACTCAGCAGTGGGGGCCCTCCAGTGTCCATCTCATGGGACCTCTGACCCCCATTCAAAACGTCCTGTTAGAGTTACATGACACCGTGTGGGCAAGAGGGCAGACACATCAACACTCCAACCTGGAAACTTAGAGTCCCCTCCCCTAACCACCCATGTAGGTGAACTAAGCTACTTCACCAAATTCACTAATCCATTTCTATAATTTCCACCTCTGGAGTTCGACAGCATCAAAAATGGTGGCCATATGGCAACTCAGGCAGGACTTTGCAGGATGTGTATACCAATGACTTTCAGCACTGCAGGCCCAGAAGTGCTTTCTTCCAGTGTTCCCAGAACTGACCTGAGTCTTAGGGATTGATTCACACTAACCAAATTCACAAGAATAGACGTCATTCATCAATGTATTAATCATAGGGAGGGATGGTATCAAAGGTCCAAGTGGGCTCCCATGCTTCATTCTCATGAACCCAAAACTTCCTGGGGAAAATGTCCAAGCAGAGACCCAGCCATGAAGGTCTAAGACAGCAAGGCTACATGGGAAAAGGGGAAGGGATCATGCTCCAGGCCATGAGTTCCAAGACTCCAAAAGCAAGGAGTGGAGAGTTGATATTTTAGAGTCCCTCCCAACTGGGTGACTCTCAGTTTACCACGCCTCTACCCCTCTTGGGAATAATTCACTTGAAACTTTCTTCCCACTGGGTACCTGAGAAGTTTAGTGTGCATGGATGATACCAGAGAAAAGGACTTGGGCACAAAGGATAACTCTCACAGTCCAAGGCTGCAAACAGGTAGTTCAGTGACATGTGGTCCACAGACATGTTTGTGAAGTGTGCAACGTTTTCAGATTTTTTTAATTAGTTGCCAACTTTTAAAATTTGGGTGATTTCTCATCAAAATTCAAATTTTAAGTTTCTCTTGGAGACTGACGCATGCCTACAAAACAGTAATAATTAGGGTCGACAACTTTACTTTGGGGTTTGCAGCTCTCTGCCCTCATTTTCAGACAATCTCTCAAGGTATAGAATTTCTCACTACATATGGCTATAAAGCGTTATATGCTGTTTCATATACTAGTGTTATTCTTAGACTGCAGTCTTATTTCAAAGGAATAAATATACACACATACATCTACACTATAATTCATCTAGGGGCAAAAACATAGATCATCTGGGAAAATTAAAGGTAACTTTTTTAACTGATCATTTAATATGTCCCAGGTACTAGAAATTCTTGATAAGTTCTTTTATTTAATCTTCACAACACTATTACAAGGTAGGTATTACTCTAATTTTACAACTAAACTTACAGTTGAGGCTTGGAGAAGTAAGATGATTTCATCAAGGTCATAGACAACTGGTAAGTGGTAGAGCTAGGCTACCCCAGAGCCACTGCCTGATTTTATATTCTCTTAAAGATTATGAGTTGCCATTGGTAACAGACATTAGTTGGCTGTCTTCTCAGTACCCAGTGGTCATGAGGATCACTGTGGTACAGGGGAAGCTGATTGCTCCCAGCTTCAGGGATGGGACACACGAATGGGCCAAGCTAACTGATCCCCTTCATCACAGTGATTGTTTCAGAGGTGGACATGGGAACAAAGGTAACTCAGAAAAAAATCTAAGGACTTTTGCTAGAAATTCTGAGGCAAGGACACTCTCTTTTTCTGTTCTATGTAAATAAGGAAGCACATGGTCCCAGCCATTGCTGATCACCATCTTGGGATACGTTAAGGATGTATGGATGATGAAGCTGATGCCTCAGGCAGCAGAGCACAAAGGAAGGGCAAGAAACAGGGTCCTGATCACATTGTACGGGCCCTACATAGAGCTTTGCTAATGCCGGCATCACTCACGGACGGTTGATTTATAAGCTTCCCTTTTCTGCATTAGCCAGGGTCATAAGGTTTTCCACTGTTTCCAAGTGAAAGATACCTCACAGATGCAGAATTGTGTCTGAGCAATGAAGCAACCCTTCTAAAGAGACCTTCCAATGCTTGGACATACATAAATGACACTGTCCATAAACAGCTGGTGTGCTCACTTCCCTACCTCGACCTCCGACACTCCCTCCCTCCCTCCCTCCCTCTCTCTCTCTCTCTCTCTCTCTCTCTCCCCCCACCCCTCTCTCAGAGTAGCTGACATAAAATCTAGCTTTGCCCCAGAATTTAAAACTTTAACTATTCATTCCCTTTTTCTATGTCTCCTTCCTCTCTCCAACATTCTTCAGACTTCTTTAGAATAGCTATGCTGTTTTTTTTGTTTTGATCGAGCTGGTAGGGTGCTGGGGCGGATACGAAGGAAAAGGAGATAAGTGGATGCCACATACACAAGGTGGCTATCGGATCAAAAGGGCTGGCAACACATGACCCAATCCACCCAAAAAAAAAAAAAAAAAAAGGCTACACAAAGTTGCTCTTAACTGTTCCTTTAATGAGACTGAACAGTGTAAGACAAGTGTCAGAAGGGAAATAACTATGCCCAAAATCATCTTGTTCTCTAGGTAAGGTGTCATTTGAGAAAAACTCAACCCTATTTTCATAACTCCCTGAAATTACAGGCAAAAGTTAATGTGCATCTCTGGGATAATTTTAATCCAGAGGGGACTGTGTCACCAAAAATATTACAAACCTCGGGACTCTAACACGAGGAAGTTAAAAGGATGGCTAAAGTATTTTTATCCTTTTATACTTATTTTATTCCATAGTATGATTTTATGGGAATTCAAAAATCAAAAATCAAAAATTGTTCACTTTTATTCATGGTTTATTACACATATTTTTCCTCCACCTTTTAAAAAGTTTAGTAATTTACAAAAACAATCCTGCCAGGCTTCCCTGGTGGCACAGTGGTTAAGAATCCGCCTGTCAATGCAGGAGACAAGGGTTCGAGCCCTGCTCAGGGAAGATCCCACGTGCCGCGGAGCAACTAAGCCCGTGCGCCACAACTACTCAGCCTGCGCTCTAGAGCCCGTGAGCCACAACTACTGAGCCCGAGTGCCACAACTACTGAAGCCCATGCGCCTAGAGCCCGTGCTCCACAACAAGAGAAGCCACCCAATGAGAAGCCCGAGCACCGCAACGAAAAGTAGCCGCCGCTCTCCGCAACTAGGGAAAGCCCGCGCGCAGCAACGAAGACCCAAGGCAGCCAAAACTAAACATAAATAAATAAATAAAATAAAATAAAATGTCTAGTTCATATTAAAAAAAACCACAGGGGGCTTCCCTGGTGGCGCAGTGGTTGGGAGTCCGCCTTCCGATGAGCGGGACGCGGGTTCGTGCCCCGGTCCGGGTGGATCCCGCGTGCCGCGGAGCGGCTGGGCCCGTGAGCCATGGCCGCTGGGCCTGCGCGTCCGGAGCCTGTGCTCCGCAACGGGAGAGGCCGCAACAGTGAGAGGCCCGCGTAACGCAAAAAAAAAAAAAAAAAAAACACACAATCCTGTCAATTTAAAAAGTTGATACAATGTAATCTACCACATTTCTAACATGGAACCATTTAAGATAATGTTAAAGAAAGCTGTTTAAAATAAGTATGATCATACAGTTAAAAATTATAAAGCTACTAAAAGTGGAATGATTCCGTTTCTCTACTTCCTAGACTAGGAATGCTAGACTTTTTTTTAAATAATTGTTTTCTGGTTATAAAAGTTAATATTTTGTAATTAAAACGTGAGAAACACAAGAAACCTAAAGAAACAAGTCATTCATAAACACACCACCACAGATAACTGTTAACATTTCAATATACATATACTGCAAGTCACTTCTTCTACATGTAAAGATAGTTTTTTACAAAAAACGGGATATTACTGTACATTGTTTTGTAATCTGTCTTTTCACTTAATATATCAAGCATTTTCCCATACACAAAGGGAACTGTTTATCTGCTTACATTTTTCTGAAGGCATACTCTGACAGTTTTGAGTATAATTTGTCAGATCCATTGTCTTACAATTACATGACACTTCCCATTATACAATGGGAAGAATGTGTATTATTAGAAATGTGTATTATTAGAAAAAGAGCAATTAGACCAATAAGTTATATTATCTTCACACTGTTCTACCATATTAAGGAAGCCACTTCCATGTTAGCATCAGTTTTGACCCCTTCATCCTACATGGCTATTTTAATTATCAAGCTTACAGACAGCTGAGAACTATTATCTACCTTCCACTCATGGTTGTTATTAATTCCAAAGGCTCCTTAAACATTGTAGTTCTAAGAGAAATCAATCACTGTTTAGGGTAAGTGACATGGGAAATACAGATTACAGAGCTTTCAGTATTATAGATTATAATAATTTTACCTTTCTTAGATTAAAAACATGAGCATTTAATAAGTTTTCCCTTAGAGAGAGTTTATAGCTAGAGTAGAAGAGAGTGACTATTTAGCCTAGGTCTTTATCCAGCTGAGTCTTTACACTGAAAACACATTTATCGGTTACACCCAGCGTTCATCTAACACATTGCCACACCCCACAAAAGAGAACTTGGCTCTTCATTTATCTTCTTCCATAGTATTTTTGTGGTAAATGCCAAACCAATGTCTAGCTAGATATAAGAAAGGCAGAACAAACTCTATGACATGAAAAGATGATTAAGTGGCATGTTCTAGCCCCCAAATTTGTCACTGTGAGTGCTTTAAACCTTTGCCAAAAAATACATGAGAGTGCCACTGTCACATAAAATGCAATACATCTAAAATTAAACTTCTCTCCCTTTCTCCCAAACCATTACTACATCCAATGGCCCCATTTCCAATGATCACTTTTATCACAGGCTCCAACGATAGAAACCTGGGGTTACATCTGCTTATTCCAAACCTTCTCTCTCCCTCTCTTAGCTAAAGTGCATCAACCCATCTCTAACCTCTAGTTGTGCCTCTGCAGTATTACTCAGGCTTTCTTCTTTCATGCGAATTCCCACTGCTGCCTCCAATCCCAGCCCTTATTATTTCCTCCTGGACTACTGCAGCAGCTTCTGACGTGGTTTCTCCTCCAATCAAATACAGCCAACATTCCTCCTCCGGGCTTAAGTCCCCAGAGTCTATTTCATCATTTCATTCTTCAGTTCTAATATCTCCATGGTTCCCTATTATCCTCTCCGACAAGCTCAGGTTCCCCACCTAGTTTTCAGAGGTCTTCTTAACACGGCCTGGAGCTATTTTTGCAGCCTGATTTGCTGCAGTCCCTCCAAGACTCTTTTCCACAGGAAACCCTCCTTCCTTGTCTGTACTTCCCCTGCCATCCTGCAAGGCCAAGTTCAAGTGCAATCTTCTTCAGGAATCTTTCTCACCTACTCCTATCTTTCCCCTCTTTAAACACCCACTTAAATGTCTGTAGTGGATTTAAATTTTTGCTCCACAGCTCTGGAGAAAAGAAATGTCAGGTTGAATCTGACTGGGAGCCCCTCACTCCACAGGTTTGGTGAGAAACTGAGTCTTGGTTTTTGCTTTGGGAGTCTCCCCTTCTCGGGATCCAGAGGGCTGATATGGTGCTCAGTCCAACATAGATCCTACTCTGAAGCTTGACCTCCAAGTCAGGGTGTCCAAGCCCAGGGCACAGGGGGTCTTTCACCTCCGATGGCAAGGTCACAGCTCTCACAGCCCTGATATCCCTTTGCAACTCTATCAGGAGTCCTATCACTTCTCATGGGGAGTTACATGGGAATGGGACACTGGTCCTTGATACTGGTGGGACATGCTATATAAGCCATCTGTCCCATGGCTTATCACTTTGGGAAAATTCCTTCGCAATCTTACCACGGCTCCCAGCCTCCCCCCCTCTCAGCTTCAGGACCCTTCTCCGTCATGGACAAATCAGCTCTCAGCTGAACTGCCCTTCGTTTAAATCTGCATTACAGCACGTATCATATGGTTTGCATTATAGTCTAAGAGGCAGTAACACATACTGTTAAGCGCAGAAGCCTCAGGAGCAAACAGGAATGGAGTACTATGACCTCAGGGAGGTATTCAACTGCCCAAAGCCTCAGTTAACTTATCTAGAAAACCTTCATAGGAATGACACAAGGATTGAATCAGGCCGGAATAGAAGTCCTAGTAGCAATGACTTACATTTATGCAGCACTGTGTGCCAAGCACTATTCTAAGTGCTCTACCTATATTAACACATTCAATCCCCACAACACTTTATGGATAAGTAAACAGGCATAGAAGGGAGTAAGTAAGTAGTCCAAGGTCACATAGGAAGTAAGCAGCAGAGGTAGGAATTCAACCCAAGCAGTGTGGCTCAGAATCTATGCCTTTAACCATTATACCATATTGCTTCTAATAAGCAATTGCTTCAAATGGTAGCTATTACGGTTATTGATAAACTACCTGATTCTTTTTTTTGGGGGGGGGGGGGGTTCGCAGGCCTCTCACTGTTGTGGCCTCTCCCGTTGCGGAGCACAGGCTTTGGACGCACAGGCTCAGCGGCTAGGCCGTGGGATCTTCCCGGACCGGGGCACGAACCCGTGTCCCCTGCATCGGCAGGCGAACTCTCAACCACTGCGCCACCAGGGAGGCCCAAACTACCTGATTCTTAATATATCTGCCTCCTTATGTAAATTGCAAGCTCCTTGAGGACAGGAAACATGCTGACTCATCCATTACAGCTGTTAGGGGCTGGCTCTGGAGGCTCACTGCAGGGGTTAGAAGCCTACCTCCCGCGTTCACTAGCTAACTCTAAAATCTTGGACAGATTGCTTAACTTTTTAGAATGGCTGTAAGGATTAAATTATTTCCGACTTAGAAAGTACTTAGAAAAGTGAACGGCAGCTATGACAATGACATACTGATATAGTTCATTATTTGATATGAGATGTGATTTACCATCTGTCTTTCCACGATCCGGAAGAGTGCCAGAGTTCTCAACAAATATTTGCTAATCACCAACTCACCCACATTGTTTGTCTTGCTTCATGTGGGGTTCATCCTGTTTCTAAAATTACTCCTTAAAGAAAGGGCTACACCTTCAAGATAGTATCAGTAGTAATAATAGCAGCTAACTTCCACCAAAGACTTATATGCACCAGGGACTGTTCTGATTGTTTTTGTGTTTAATCATTTAATCCTCACAATGGCCCAATGTGGTCGATATTATTATCTTTACTTTTTGTGTGAGGAAACCAAAGCACAGAAAGGTTAATTCACCCAATGTCACATTAACACACAGCCCATATGTGGCAGAGTCTACGTACTTAACTACTTACACTTTGTTGTCCCTTTTGTAACTTTTTTCATATTCCACAGGATATTTAGTAGAATTCAGTATATATAAAAGTACCGGACTTCCCTGGTGGCACAGTGGTTAAGAATCCACCTGCCAATGCAGGGGACATGGGTTCGAACCCTGGTCCGTGAAGATCCCACATGCCACGGAGCAACTAAGCCCGTGCGCCACAGCTATTGAGCCTGTGCTCTAGAGCCCGTGTGCCACAACTACTGAAGCCCAAGAGCCTAGAGCCCATGCTCCACAACAAGAGAAGCCACCGCAATGAGAAGCCCGCGCACCGCAACAAAGAGTAGCCCCAGCTCGCCGCAACTAGAGAAAGCCCAGGCGCAGTAACGAAGACCCAACGCAGCCAAAAATAATTAAGAAAGAAAAAAAAAGTACCAAAAGCACTGTTGCTTGAAAAGTGTTCACTCAAAATAGCATGAATAGTAGAGAGTATTTTTTTAATGTTTGAAGTGTCTATCTAAGAAGTCATAATACTTAAAAGCCAAAGTTTCTCTTAATAGCAAATAGACTTAGTCTTTGAAAATGAGCACATTAGTTAAGCTGAATCACGAAGATGAGGTACAAGTTTTCCAGCTGTGAATGACTCAAGGGAATCGGACGTACTTCACATACTGAACATCCTATTCTGATGGGCACATAGCACAGAAATGAGGTCTCTAAAAGAAGACATAGCCCAGAGATCTGTAACAAAATCTAACCCCAAAACAACGACTATCGATGCTTTAGGAGGCCAACATTCTTTCAACTCCCTTTGTTTTCAAAACACTTTACTGATACATTTCATACCTCCTTCCACAAACCTCTTTCCATAAAGTGGAACAATTACAAATTAAAGAAATTCTCCAGGATAAGTTAAGTGGAGACTCATCTAAATAAAATCAAGGCGTCATAACATTTAATAATTAAAAGGCCTCGTAAGAAAACAAACCAGTTGAACTAGTCTGATCCTTCAGCCAGTTAAATGGAAGAATGAATTTTCACAGCCCTGGGAAAATCTAGGTTTACAGGGCAAACTCTGAAGGGTTGAGCTCATTGTGGAGACATGTTCCTTTTCACTGGCTAAAGAGAAAAGGAAGTGAGCCATGCCCTAAAAAAATTACCACTAGAGACATTCCAGCCGATACTTGATAAGAACTGGGAAGGCTGCCATCAACTCATGGCTAGAAGATGGAAAATTTGGATTGGAATGCAGCTGACCAGGAGAAACCATGTTAGGTATGAATAAGATTTCCCATTAAATTACAAGTTTTCAACAAGGGGGTCATTTAAACCAGTCATTTTCAAATGTTTTTGTTTTTTGTTTTCTGTGGTTTTTTTGCTGTGACACAGTGACAAATATATATAATACATTATATCATGACATATATTACATATCTGAGACACCCATATGCATACACAGAAACATTGAAACTGAAACAATGCTTACCCTTACTAGGCACAAAGCACTATGAAATTTTCAGTTCTATTCTACTTTGTGCTCCGAACACACTAGTTGAGACCTACTGGCTGAAAAACAGCTATTTAAACCAGCAGAGGAGATTCTGAGGGTACGTTTTATAATAGTGTTTATTCCTCCCTCAGAGTCCCATAGCCAACATAGGAAAGCTGCGATGGCGCGTCTGCTCTTGGGACAAGTGACTTGTTCCTTGAGTGCTTGGGTAAAGGCCACCCAGAAGCTGGCTCTTCCAAGTCCAGCCATTCCTCACTGTGCTGACTCCTTCTCTTTCTATCCCTTGAATGTTGGGGTTCCCCCAGGGCTCTGTTTTTGGCCTTTTTCTCTTATTACTCTGAGTAACTGGATCTACTTCCATGGCTTCAAGTTACTCAGAAATCCCATTCCCTAGGCCCCAATTCTAAATGCCCATCTACGTCTAACGCATTTCCAACTGAACTGTCCCACAGATTTCAAACTTGTAAGGCCAAAATGGTACTGTAAGTACAATCTCTCTTCCCTGTCTCCTCGCCCAAATCTTTCTTTTCCAGTTTTCCTCCTTTCAAGGAAGAGCACCACACACAATCCACAGATCTGTGGATGATCATTTGCAACTTCTTTTCCTATACCTCAACATCCAATGCGTTACCAATTTTACCTTCTTAATATTCAGTGGTATGCAGGTAAATGTTTAAGTCACCTTTCCAGGTTAAAAAAAAAAAAAAGCCCTGCCTTGCAGCACTTCTCTATTTCTGTGACACAAATACCACACCAGAGCCAATTTCAAGCAACCGACTTGATGCCACTGAACATGGAATTGAAAAGAGACGGGCACTAATGGCTCCAGCACACCACCATCTAATCCTCAGAACCATTTCTTATCTCCATGCCTACTGGCACTGTCTCCGGATTTCATCTTGCTTCTCCTCAACACAATAGAGTCTTTACTGACTTCCTGACCTTTTACTCATACCCTACCTCTGTGACATAGTCTCCAAAATACCTCTCTAAAATCCAGGTCTCATTATGCTTCTCCCCTGCCTAAACCCCTTCAGTGGTTCTCCACTGTCCACTCTTTATCTATATACATAAGGCCCTTGATAATTTGGTGCCCACTGACTCTTGGGCTTTGTCTCTTGCCACACCACAACCTATAACCTCTATTCCAATCACACCCACATACATCATATTCTAAGGTATATGATACTGCTTCATGCTTCTGCACCTTTGTTTGTTCTATTCCTACTCCCTAGGACAACCTTCCCTGATTCGTTCCTTGAGTAAGCCTCTTAGGATTCAGCTCAAACTCCTTCTCCAGGAAGCTTTTCCTAAACTCCTTGGTTGGTTTGATGTATCCCACTTTTAGACCTCCAGTACATTCTATCACCTCTAACACCCTTTATTGAAATTTTTTCATATCCATCTCTTCTCACTAGACATGAGTTGTTTTTCTTTTCTTTTCTTCTTCTTTTTTTTTTTTTTTGGCTGTGTTGGGTCTTTGCTGCTGCACTGGCTTTCTCTAGTTGCAGCGAGCGGGGGCTACTCTTCGTTGCGGTGTGCAGGCTTCTCATTGTGGTGGCTTCTCTTGTTGCAGAGCACGGGCCTCAGTAGTTGTGGCACGCAGGCTTCAGTAGTTGTGGCTTGCAGGCTCTAGAGGGCAAGCTCAGTAGTTGTGGCACACAGGCTTAGTTGCTCCGCAGCATGTGGGATCTTCCCGGACCAGGGATTGAACCCGTGTCCCCTGCACTGGCAGGCGGACTCTTAACCACTGCGCCACCAGGGAAGTCCCTAGACATGCATTTCTTGAAGGCAAGAACTGGATCTTATTTATGGAATACCAAGTATGTAGTATGGTGATGGAACACAGTTGTTTCTCGATGAACAGTGACTCTTATCCCAGCAACTAACACCCTAAGACCAGTATATACTAATTACTCAAATATTCATTGAATGAAAACATATTGGTAAGTTCTTGCCATCTGCCCAAGGCCAAAGGACTGCTAAGACACCCAACCTATACCTTCTATATTGTCACGAAGTCCAAGATCTACTGCCATAGTCAAAGAACTTGCACTATATTTTCTTTTTTTGCTTCTTGGCCTCTGTATTAGTTTCCTGGGGCTGCCATAACAAAGGACCACATGGCTTAAACAACAAAAACTTATTTTCCTACAGTTATGGGGGCTAGACGTCTGTTACCAAGGAGAGGCCTCTCTCCTTGGCTTGCAGTTCACGTTCACAAGGCATTCGCCTCCTACATGTCTCCATGTCCAATTTTTCTCTTCTTGTAAATACACCAGTCATATTGGACCAGGGGCCACCCTAATGACGTCATTTTAACTTAGTTACCTCTTTGAAGATCCTATCTACAAATATTGTCACATTCTGAGGTACTGGAGATTAGGACTTCAACATACAAATTTTAGGGGGACACAATTCAGTCCATAACAGCTTCCTGCTAGACTGTGAGCTTCTCAAGAGGCAGGAGCTATAACTTAGTCTTTTTTTCTTAGTATCTGCTAGGCATAGCAGAGTACCTGGAACACAGCAGATTCTCAAATTATTTGTGGGATACATAAATGAAGGACCTTCAAGGAGTGTAGTCCAAATCTACGGAGTGAGGTCCCTTCCAAATGTGGTGGCCAGCACCAAGAAGAATATGGCTTTAGCCCTTCCCTGAAAGAAAGTTAGATACTGTCATGGTCTCCAGATAGCCCACTGCCAAACAGCCATCTATATAGCACCCAAAACTTAGTAGAATAATAAAATCCTTAAGACTAGACACCCAAAGCCAGCTGACAATACCCTCCTCCCTCCAGACTCATTCTGATACACCAGACTAACAGCATCATGCATGGATAGAGTCAGATTCAAAGTCAAGAGAAAACAAACACTTCTCTACCTAAAGAACAAGACGTAAAAGCTTAGAGAAATGGTTAAATGGACATCTGCCTTTTCCTACCCAAAAGGAAACTTCCTCCCCTTCACTGTTCTGTGTGATTTTGGTGGGCCTGTCAATTATGTAGTCTGCCTTCCCCACTATCAAGACAGACACATGACCTAATAAGTACCCCCCTCCCAGGAATTTGAATCCTAAGTGGGGTAACATGAAGACAGGAAATAACTGGAGGGAGTCAATTAAGCCAGTACCATGAAGGGCTCCTTGTTCACACATCCCTGAAACAGCCTCAGTTCCTACCTTTCCAAGACTTGATTGAACTTTCTTTGTTTCTGAGACCTACTTGATAGTCTTTCCCAAAAATGTCTTTTCCTTAAATTAGATAGTGCTTATTCTGTAGCTCTCAAAGAATCTTGACACATATAGTGGCCCCTAGAAGTGGAGTGTGGATAGTGGTGGGTGTAAAATATGGAAATAAAACAGGCAGTACGGATTCCCTCATCAGCGGTTAAGAAGTTGTGTTCATCATACCTGCTATGCCAGCACAAAGCAGCCAACTACATTATTCCCTCCTATATTTTGGGACACAGTCCACATGCCTCCCCAGGCTAAATCTTTGGGAAGCTGATAGGAAAATCTCAAGATACTGGATTGTGTGGCTATTTCTGACAGCTTTTGGTTAAGTCCAAGAAATGACTTAGGCCATCTTGGCTGAAGCTATCTGAATGCAAAGAAGAGAATTCTGCCTCATGTAGACTGGCCCTTTCTCCTGGTAGGAATCCATGATGACAGAGTCAGATCATGAAGGACTTTAAATTTGAATCAATGAATCAATGAAAATGCTAGAAAAACACAGGAAGGAAGGAAACATAGCAAAAGATAAGATGGGGATGGAGAGAATGGGGCCAAGACTGGTCCCCCAAGTACCTCCTGATGTATATTCCCTCCCTGGCAAAGAGCTAAGTGCTGGAATAAGGCCACAGGGTAAGGAACAAGCTAGCATTGCCTTTATCCTAGAGTCAAAAAGACAGGCACCAAAATTAAGGGCTGAAGGGTGGAAAGAGAAGCAAGGCCTACTTCTAAGAGAAATCCCCGGGCTAGGGCCCAGAGGCAAACCTTGATCTACAGAGTGAAAAATGCATATACACCAGCAGGTGTTACATTGAGTTAAGCTGCCATTGAAACCATGGAAAATAAAAACTTGTCACTGCCCCAAAATCAATCTCCAGGTATCCTAACTCATACCACCAGAATGTGAGCTGCCTGAAATTATATACCCCCATTAGGAAACTCCTTTTCAAATTTGTCCATGGAATTCATATGAAGCAAAAGAGCAGGTTCAGCCAACGCAGACACATAAGGCAGTGAAGTACACCAACCGTCCATACATGTATCTCAAATATTGAAGGAAAAAAATCTAATCATGGAGCAATGATACCCAAATACAATGACCTCTGTAACATCCAAGACTATTACCAACCTAACATCCAAGTTAAGGTGTACCGGCAACTTTCTACAAAAGAACACAGGGACCACACAATTTATATGCAGACAAGGAAAAACAGGAAGAGATCGACTCTGGAAAACAGATTCTATGGTAGAAATAAATGTAGAAAGAAATTATATTTCTTGAGCTGTACTAAGAGAATAATTTTGATTTACAAAGAGTCTAAATCAGATACTGTTTATCTCAAACTGCCTACATCCTATCAGTTTATATGCTGTGATACCTGGGAAGTTGGTTACCAAATAAAGCCATTTCAAAAGGGGCTGCTGGATAGAACTCTGCGTGATGGCCCACCTTCCTCTGTGGGAAGTGAGCTCAGATGCTGTGATGTACCATGCAGAACCACGGTATCTGCAGCAGTGGTTCCTAGAATGTTCCCTCCAGGAGCACTACTGGCATAAGGCATCCTTTTCTTACATCTTCTTGGAACTCTGTCACCCACAAGCAATACCACCTACACTGCATTTCTATTAAATGGCACAGAATTGCTTGGAAGCAGAGAAAGTGTTTCAATTTCGTATGGCTAGGATCTGCCCCTTACTTGCTTAGGGTGGGGAAATGTAATTGCCCAGACCCACTGCATTCACTCATCATTGTCATTAACTGCCCTGAGAAAAGCCATTAGAGACAAACTATAAGGAATATTTATGCTTTGTGAGCAAAGGAAAGAACATAAGGTGGGTGGAGTCACAGATGAGCAAGGGCAGGCTGAGAATGATTCTGCTGAAGATATTTTAACACTGATGAACACTAGGCCATCATTTGGCTTATTAAAATAGTTCTGGGTAGTGAGAGAGAAGCTGGCACATTTTCCTGTAGATGAGATGGCCCTAGGGGTTTGAACAGCAGTTGGAACACAGCTGCCATGGCTAAAACCAAGCAAGTACAGATGTCACACCAAAGTAGAAGCAATTTCATACCATTCCACACTGCCAAGTTTAAAATGCCAATGGAGGAAAAGTATTGAAGGAAGTCTTTAAAATAGACCAAATAACTACTTTAAATACCAATTCTGTGTGTAACTAAAATTTTTGCTATTGAGGTCCATGAGTGACAGATATCACTGTTCAGAGAGCTCAGTCAAAAATCTCCCTGCTCGGCAAGATGAACGCAATACAAGGTGCTGTTCTTCAAGCTTGGAGCAAATTGAGTCACTATACATGACACTTTATAACTCCAAAATGTCTTTTTAAGAAAATGTCCTTCTAGGTAATCTTTTTCTCCTTCAATGGTTGTTTTCCTTATAAGTAGAGCTTATCTATCACTTCCTATGTTCTTAACTGATATACAAAAGCACATGGTACCATATCACAGTACTCATTTCCCTGAGAAACATAAACCAAACCGACTTACCAAAGGCCTTCTTAGGTTCTATTAACTTCAAGGTAAAGAGTTCCTCTTTTTTTAATTCCTTTAACTTCTTAGCAACATCAAAGTGACGCCACCCAAGGATAGTTTCTCCATTGATGGCTTCAATGTGATCCCCCACACAGATTGTTTTAACTGAGTCAATTATGCTGCCATCTTTAATTCTCTGAAAGAAAATGAAGGGTAATACTTAATATAAAATAGCACTGTGTAACATTACTTATCATGCTCTTGAGACATTACATACAATATACTGACACATCAACAAGGCAGTTTAATGTTCAGTTAAAGACAGAAGCCCAAACAACAAAGACAACCATCCTACTCCCAACCATTTTTTTTTTTTTTTTCTTTTTTTTTGCGGTACGCGGGCCTCTCACTGTTGTGGCCTCTCCCGTTGCGGAGCACAGGCTCCGGACGCGCAGGCTCAGCGGCCATGGCTCGCGGGCCCAGCCACTCCGGGGCATGTGGGATCCTCCCGGACCGGGGCACGAACCCGTGTCCCCTGCATCGGCAGGCGGACTCTCAACCACTGCGCCACCAGGGAAGCCCCCCAACCATTCTTATTTATCATTCAGAATTCAGCTTCCATCACAGTCACCACCTCCTCTGAGTAGCTTTTCCTGACACCTCCCAGCCCACTCCAAGACTAGGTAAGGTGCCACTCTCATGTAGTACTTTCTGCTACATAAGTTGAGCTCTAAGCTAGGTACTTTACATTCGCCATCTCAATTAATTTTAACAAACTTTATGAGAGTCTCATGTCTCGATCAGAAGATCAAGGAATTTGCCAAGTTCAACAAACCATACTGCAATTGTTCATTTATCTCTCAGTCTCCACTACTGAACTGTAATATCCTTGGGGACAGAGATGGTCTTCTTCACCACTGCCCTGTGCCTAGCACAACATCTGCACAGAAAAGTCCCTACATAAATGATTGTTGAATCATTTCAACATGAGGCCCATTACATCAGAATAAAGCTTGAGCTTTTTCTACCAGCTACAGTTTTTTAAACCTTAGTTACAAATGCAAGACAAGAATTGGTAGTTAAGAATATTGATACTTGGGCTTCCCTGGTGGCGCAGTGGTTGAGAGTCTGCCTGCCGATGCAGGGGACGCGGGTTCGTGCCCCGGTCCGGGAAGATCCCACATGCCACGGAGCGGCTGGGCCCATGAGCCATGGCCGCTGAGCCTGCGCGTCCGGAGCCTGTGCTCCGCAACGGGAGAGGCCACAACAGTGAGAGGCCCGCGTACAGCAAAAAAAAAAAAAAAAAAAAAGAATATTGATACTTAAGAGACAGGTGTGGTTACCAGTTGTGGAGCCAATGAGAAGGATGTTATACCATCGCTTTTCATTCATATATCTTAGGTGGGGAGAACTTAGGACCCAAGGAGAAATATCAAATTGGTCTTTCCTAACTCTATCATAGGTATGTACAATATATCAGTAGCGCAGAGTTTCAAGATGAGGTGTAAGACTCCCTAACATAATCCTAAGAATTTCTGAAAAGATTTTAGGGACGGAAGCTCCAGAAAACTCTGCACAGGTAACAGCCCCACAGAGGATGTACAAATTCTTCAACAGTGGTGAGGAACACGGCAAAATGCAGGCCACAGTCTGCCTCAGGCATCAAAAATCCTTTGTGAGAATGACAGGCTGGAAATATTAGGGGCTGCTGCTATTGTGTAACTGAAGTGTGTGTATTCCCCACTCTTGCCAGGTGGAGTAACGACATCTTCTGAGGCAGCAGGGGATTGATTACTGCGTCCACGAGTTGAGAGACAAACCGATCTCAAGTACCCCAACATCTCCATAATACTGTCATAAGAAAAAACAAGTTGTAGAAGACTAACCTAGAAAGGTTGGGCATTTTTAATTTTTAAATTGTATTACAATTTTAAATTATACCAAAACTTACAGTGGGTTTCTTTTTCACCCCCCCCCCAATTTTAAGAACACTGATATGTTCGTTGTAATAACTGTTAACAGGCTTTATGCAAACGACACAATAATGCTTATTCACATGGAGATTATTGTCATTACAGGTAGTTAATTTTAAAGGAAAAAAAACAGAAATTTCATAATCTAAGTGACAATGTTTTTTTAGTAAGTCCATATTTGACACATAAACTAGAGAAACAAACAAGGGTAACAAACACTGTACTGAGTGGTAACAAACCACTCAGTACACCTGGAGTTTCCAAACTGTCATAGAAACATAAGTGAGATTAAACAAAAGACTAGAGTTTGAAGAAACAAAGCAAAAAAATTTAATATTCTGTCATCTAACCTTTCTTAAGTCACTAGAGAATATGAAAATCTATAACTCTGACTTTCTTCATTTTTATTCTAAGTTGTTTCTTGATACATTCTGAACCTATTTTTTCCTTTGATCAACTATACCATACAAATTTCAGTTCCACATATTTTTAGTTTAAGACTTACTGTTGTAATTTTATTAAAAATAAGCACTATATAAAACTAAATGAAAGACTTTAAAGACATGTATGAATCTTACCAGTAAATTAAATGGCAGAGTAACAGAAATCTAGGGTCACCAGGACCTATGAGTAGCCACAGGTCACAGGAAAGGTGCCCAGAGAGAGGGAGGAAGGGCAATTACCAGAAGTCAGCAGGTAGCAAGGTGAGAATCCACGTGGGCAAGAGAAAAGTCAAAGCATATGTAATCATCAGGGCCAGTGGATAAGAATCTGGGATGAAGAGAGAGGAAAATCGACATAAGAAACTTGGAGAAAGGCACCATAGGTGAACCAGATATAGAAGCAAAGTGGGAGACACTGATGATATATTTTGTGGGTGACCTGAGCCTTAGCTTCCTAAATAGATAGAATAAAGAATGAGGTAGCGGGCTTCCCTGGTGGCACAGTGGTTGAGAGTCCGCCTGCCGATGCATGGGACACGGGTTCGTGCCCCGGTCCAGGAAGATCCCACATGCCGTGGAGCGGCTGGGCCTGTGAGCCGTGGCCGCTAAGCCTGCGCATCCGGAGCCTGTGCTCCGCAATGGGAGAGGCCACAACAGTGAGAGGCCCGCATACCACAAAAAAAAAAAAAAAAAAAAAGAATGAGGTAGCAACTGAAACAAGTTTCTGCAATTTAATATACTTTAATAATCATACCATAACTTGATATAGATTAATAATATTGCTAAAAGTGCTACTCGGGCACAAAGGACCAGCAAGAAAAAAGAGGCATTAATTCTATATTTATATTTACTGAGTTACTTAATATCATTCTCTTAAACACTTAGAACTTTCTCTCATCTGGCTTTGGAGCTTGATGCTGCAAAATGTGAAGACAACATTAAATATTTTTTGGAAGGTAGGATTTACAATATTATTAAACTTAGAGGTTCCCAAACATTTCAGACCGTTATTATATTAACTTCTATTAAGTCATCCCATATAGTTACAAAATTCTATCTTCTCATCACAAATCAGCAGAACTCTAGGGTGGCATCCCACCATCCTCAAAGTCTTAAGCATTGACTCGAGGTTGTTTGAGCCGACCCTGCCCACATGGTCAGCAACTCTGAGTCTCTGCTGCTGACCCTCCAAACACTGTCCTCAAACGTTGTTCATAATAATAAACATGCAGACAACAATTGTAAAGCTATTTCATTTAGTCCTAACGAGGCTGGGAGGGGAAATATTTAATATTCCTTTAGTGAATGAAGAAATCAAAGCACAGTGATGACATGGCTTAACCAAAATAACACAGCTAATAAATAAGAAAACTGGTTTTCAAAGAGAGGTGGTATAATTATGAGACACCATGCTCTTTCCTCAAAACACTCCCAATCAAACAGATCTAACTAACCCAAATGTCTGGTTAAGAAAGAAAGAAAGTCACATGAATAATTCAAGATCTTCTGACTCAGGACCGGAGTTTGGTGTTGTAGTTATCCAAGATGATCTATCACCTTGATAATCATTTTACGATACTAAGTGTATCAAATCAATACATCGTACACCTTAAATTTACACCATGTTATATGTCAACTATACCTCAATAAAACTGGAAAAAGGTGACCTATCACCTTTGAACTTTTTTTGTTTTTACAAACTCCACCCTCCTACTTTACTTTTTCTTACCTCTACTAAAGCTGTTCTTCATCTATATCATGGCCTCCAGATCTCAAATATTACCTCTTTCTCAGATCACCACTTCTATTCTTTCTGTACATGCCTCTTCTCAGAGATCCTAGCTTCCATCCCAGAACTGCCCCCGCCCCCGCCCCCCGAGTCCCTTCATCTTGTACAATTATTAGTTCTGGATAAATAAGCAAAATATTAGAAATATATGAGTACCATATTTCTCAAAGGATCATGCTAAAATGTGATTTAGTTCTAGTAAAGTAAAAGTATCCCAAAGTATACAGATTTCTATAAGATATTCTGAAAATGACAGTTCTGTGGTTATTTATAAGTTACTTCAATTCTAAATCAACTTAGGTTTTCATTTCTTAATTGCATAGTATAAGCCCTTATTTTTAGTTTGAATCTAAAAGTATTCTCTTCTGTTAAACTAGGGAAAAGGAAACAACAGTTCAGAGGTCAAATCTGGCCTACCACTTGTTTTTATACGACCCAGGAGTTATGAATGGTTTTACCTTTTTTAATGGTTGGGAAAAAATAAAAGAATATCTGTGACATGTGAAAATTATACAAAATTCAAATTACAGTGTCCATAAATAAGATTTTACTAAAAGACATCTATGCTCATAGTTTAAGTATTGTATATAACTTCTGTGCTACAACGTTGAGTTGAGTAGTTGCAACAAAGATTGTATGACCCTAAAATTCAATGAAGCCTAAAATATTCACTACCTGGCCCTTTATAGAAAATGTACGCCAGCTCTGGTCTTGAACTATTTTAGGAATTTGTAGAGTTTGTTGTAAGTATACTCTGATTTTTCTGATTAAGTTATTTATATATATTTTCCTGGGAAATGTTAAGACTTGGGTACAAAAGTTTTACATGTTTAAGTCTGCTGTCTTTCCACCTGAAGAGGCTTATCAGTGAGAACCATGTGGTACTAGTAAATACATTTCTCTGCCATCGATCTCATCTCCTAATTATGTGATGATTTGTTGTTGTTGCTATTTATTAAGGTATTAGCTATCAATTATAAGTACTATCAAACATTTCAGAGGTGTCATCAGTTTATACCCAAATAATCCTATAAAGTAGGTGCTAATATTCCATTTGAGAGAAGGCACAGAAATGACTTTAATGACTTGTCCAAGGTCACACAGCAAGTAAATAAATGGTTGAAGCAAGACCAAAAGCAGGCCTGATTCTAAAGCCCGTGGTCCTATACACCACACTGCACTGCCTTCCTAATCATGGACTCCTTCCTCCTCACCCTTGTCTGAATCCCCACAACACTGTTCTCTTACATCGACCTTCACTGACTTGCAGCCACTGCTAAAAGCATATCAAGTACTCATTTCAGCAGCACATACACTAAAATTGGAACCATACAGAGAAGATTAGCATAGTCCCCAAACAAGGATGACATGCGAACTCTTGGAACATTACATTTTTTCTGCTTATCTTGGCAAAAACACTGGAAGAGTGAGCCAGAAATTAACAAAATTGCTTACTTTAAGGAGTGGGGAAAATGAGTAAATGGAGATCACAGAGGGAGCGACATCTCTGAATACATCTTTTATTATAGTTTTAACTTTTGAAACCATTTTACATACTCAGAAAATTAAATCAACATGAGAGGAAAAACTCAAACTCAATTTGAATAGAAGCAAATGGATTCAACAGTATTTCAAATGAATAAAACTCATGGGGTGGGGGGGGGGAGGCTTCCCTGGTGGCACAGTCGTTGAGAGTCCGCCTGCCGATGCAGGGGACACGGGCTCGCGCCCCGGTCCGGGAAGATCCCACATGCCGCGGAGCGGCTGGGCCCGTGAGCCATGGCTGCTGAGCCTGTGCGTCCGGAGCCTGTGCTCCGCAATGGAAGAGGCCACAACAGTGAGAGGCCCGCATACCGCAAAAAAAAAAAAAAAAAAATCATGGGGTGGGGGAAGGAGGGGCAAGTGAGAACCTATTCCAAGTTAACTTCTGAAGAGAATACTTTGTGTACATACATTTAAAGACAAAAAATGCATAGAAATCTTGAACTCTTAATAGATTTTTCAGAGTACAAATACAGCAATTCTGAAACTATTTTATGTATATTGTAGAACTAAGGAAATAAGTAAATATTTCAATAATCTTGAGAGCAAATATTTTAGTGGGGAAGCCAAGGTAGCACCTTGTGGGGCAGGATTAGATTGGAGGCATAATTATGAAATCATAATTCCTAAAATACATGTTTTCTAACCCTTTCTGTGGTAACTGAAAGGACCTAGAAACACTGACACTCAGGTAGCAATGAATGCATGCGACCAGCTCAGATCTTGATTTTGAAATACCCATCCTCACTAAAAAAGAGAGCTCCTTGAAGAATGGTTGATTCCAAACCTGGGGAAAACAAGATAAAAGATGATCGTAGAACATCTTGTTGTACCAGAAAGGAAGGAATTGCTCAATAAAATAATGGGAGGCAGGTCAAAAGGATACAGGAGCCAGCTGAAAAGGACTCCTGCAGGACAAATCTCAGGAAACTGGAGTATCAAAATAAATGATGGTAATAGACCCACTGAATAAGAAATTGACAACTAATAAGGACCTACTGTATAGCACAGGGAACTCTTCTCAATACTCTGTAATGACCTACACGGGAAAAGAATCTAAAAAAGAGTAGATTTATGTATATGCATCTGATTCACTTTGCTGTACAGCAGAAACTAACACAACATTGTATGATCAACTATACGCCAATAAAAATTAATTTAAAAATCATGTGTTCATTGCTAATAGATAATAAATAAGTGGAGTGCTTTATTATAATAGAATGTTTTAAAAAAATATATAGGAAATGATGGAATTAGAAAGACCGCCATTTTGCAACCATTAAAGACCGAGTCAGGCAAGACTCATCAATAGATGCTAAGTGTGTGGGGTGTGACTAAGAGAACGATATATACATAATCTCAAAGTATCTCTCCACAAATTATTAATTACAAAGGAAAATATAACTCTGCAGTGAATAAGACTGGCAGCCACCACCTTACACAAGGGAAAAAATTAACATCATGAATAGTGAGACAAACCAATAAAATGCATCTTCTGAGGTAATACACTGAGAAGGACACAACATCACTTATCTAATTTTCTTGCCAAAAATGCATAATAACCGGTTTCACAACATAAAGAGACATCAGAAAAGTCTAAATTGAGGGATATTCTATAAAAGGCTGAGGAACTATTCTAGAGTAAAGATGACTAAAAAGACATGATAACTAAATGAAATACATTATCCTGTTTTGGACTTATTCCAGGAAAAAAATGCATTACTAGGACAACTGATAAATTGCAATATGGACATTAGATTAGTTTGACAGTATTGTATCGCTGTTAGTTTTTCTGAATTTCATAACTGTACTGTATACTAAAGAGAATATCTTTGTTCTTAGAAACTACATTCTGAAGTATTACTGGATAAAGAGACATAATACATGCACTCCACTTTTTCCAATGGTTCAGGAAAAATTACATATATGTATATGTGTGTTTAAGAGAATAAAGCAAATGTGGCAAATGGTAAAACTTTTTTGAGTAAAGGGTATCATGTGAGTTCTTTGTTATTACACTCTTTCAGTAAGTCTGAAATCATGCCCTCCACAATTTTTAAAATATCATATCAACCTTGTACACAGTATGATCTTCATTTCTTTTCTAAGTTGAACTGTAAGTTGGAGGTTTGGCCTAGGCTCCACTTTCTCTTTGACACCATGTTCTCTGTCCCCACAGGGCTAGTGACTAGTAATCTGAGGCAGGCACATGTCTGAAGGGACATAAAAAAATAGAAACACAAGCTCTGGACATCAGAGGCTAAGATCTAAAAAATCCATGCGTGTTTGCAAAACTTCCAAGCCCTTCCCTTGCAAAACTTCCAAGCCCTTCCCTGCTGACATTAGAATGGCATTGCTCCATGTACCTCATGTCCTGAGCTTCCCCCAGATAATCCCACATGACTTTCCCAACTCACGGATTTTCCATTTGGTCACCCGCTCAACCTTCAGCAGAGTCGTATCTTTTGCAGAGCTAAAAATAGCCATTCTATCAAGTGGGAAGTTAATTAAAGTACTATTTACAGTTAAGAAGATAACTTCCCTAAGGCTATTTTTTTCAATGATGACAATGCATCTGCAAATCAAGGATCTGGACCAAAAAAAGGCATGAAACTTTATCACTAATTCTAAGCTCAGTGGGTAGGATTGCCAGCTCTGGAGTCAGATCGCTTGGTTTCAAATCCTGAATTTGTCCAGCTGCATTAACTCTGGGCAAGCTGCTTAACCTTCCCAAACCTGTTTCTACATCTATAACAGTTGATAATAGTGCCTACCCAGAGATGAACCTCACAGACATGTTGAGCAAAAGCCAGAAACAGCAGAGTACATAATATGTGATTCCACTTGCATGAAGTTCAAAAACAAGCAAAACTACAACAAAAAAGTAATTAAAAAGAAAACATGATACCAAATGGAATTGTTGTGAGCATTAAAAAAAAAAAAAATCCCACCATGTGAACAGTTCCCCATATTCACAGTTCCACATCCATAGATTCAACCAACCTGGACTGCATTACACTGTAATGTTTACTATTGAAAAAAATCTGAGTGGACCCACACAGTTCAAACCTGTGTTGTTAAAGAGTCAACTGTATATGTTCAGATATTTTTGAAGAGCATTTTTTTTTTTTTTTTTTGCGGGACGCGGGCCTCTCAATGTTGTGGCCTCTCCTGTTGCAGAGCACAGGCTCCGGACACGCAGGCTTAGCGGCCATGGCTCACGAGCCTAGCTGCTCCACGGCATGTGGGATCTTCCCAGACCGGGGCACGAACCCGTGTCCCCTGCATCGGCAGGCAGACTCTCAACCACTGCACCACCAGGAAAGCCCACTGAAGAGCATTTTTTTAAAGAAAATAAGGTGGCCAAAAATATGTGCTCTTGGAAATAACACAAAATCAATGGCAATCAGCATGGAAGTCACATGCTGACGAGCAACAGACCTACAAGATCCCATGAGGATAAGTAGGCACCAGGGCCAGGCTTTCCTTTTCAGTAAATGCTAAATTCTAGAGGAAGTTTAATCTGAAGGAAAAAAAAAAATCAAAAAAAAAAAAAATCAAGGAAAGAGTAAACAAAAGAATGGTGTTGGGACTTCCCTGGTGGTGCATTAAGAATCCGCCTGCCAATGCAGGCGACGCAGTTCGAGCCCTGGTCCAGGAAGATCCCACATGCTGCAGAGCAACGAAGCCCGCACACGGCAACTCCTGAAGCCCCCGCTCGCCACAACAGAGAAGCCACCACAATGAGAGGTCCGTGCAATGCAGCAAAGAGTAGCCCCTGCTCGCCGCAACTAGAGAAAGCCCACGCGCAGCAAAGGAGACCCAACCCAGCAAAAATGAATTAAATAAAATAAATTAATTTTTAAAAAAAGAATAGTGTCTTTGAAACATTTTTTAAAGGAAACATTACCAATCCATCCATCGCTGTCGAGTCAGCTCTCACTCCAAAGATCATTTCAAACTTTCTTTGACCTGGTAGATTTTCATATAATATAGATTATATGTTGCCCTCAGTTAAGTCACACAGTTATTTTTAAGACTTACCTTTATAAAAGCATAGCCAGCACCATTATCTGTAATGGTGAGACCAAGTGAATCCTCAGATTTATACACATTCACTTCTTTTTTGATCCCTTTCACATGGGCAAATATGAAATCTTCAAGACCTATCTGTGCTCCTAATAGTTTTCCCATGTCAACTTTAGGTGTATTTAAAGTGCAATATAAGATCTGCAAAGAGAAAGAAATATTTTAGGTCAGTTTCCACCAGGAAAACATTCTGATCATTAGTTTATTCAATACTTGAGTGAAACAGTTCTCAATTTATGATGTAAGCAGTTATATCATTAACGTTAGGTGATATGAACTGTTTCCTATAGGCCAAGCTCTGTGTTAAGCAATTTATATCCAGTATCATATTTAATCCTCACAATAGCTTTATAAATACATTATCATCTCCATATTACCAATAAGAAAATCGAGACTTAATGAGAGTAAGCAATTTGTCTAAAGTCACAAAGATATTACTTGTCAGAGCCAGGATTCAAGCTCAGGTCTCACCAACTTCGTAGAGGTTTACACTCCTATGTTACTTGCCATTTACAATGCTGACATCGAAGGTTGTGTTCCCAAAGGTGGGGTCATGATATGTATACCACAATGAATACATAGGCAAGACTATTTTGGAAAATTTGCTTTTTTAAATGAGGAAATTTTTATTTATTTTGCATTTTTGTGCTTAAGAAAGTAATTAATGGGTTTCCCTGGTGGCGCAGTGGTTGAGAGTCCGCCTGCCAATGCAGGGGACACGGGTTCGTGCCCTGGTCCGGGAAGATCCCACATGCCGCGGAGCGGCTGGGCCTGTGAGCCATGGCCGCTGAGCCTGCGCGTCCGGAGCCTGTGCTCCGCAATGGGAGAGGCCACAGCAGTGAGAGGCCCGTGTATCGTAAAAAAAAAAAAGAAAGAAAGAAAGTAATTAATGAATGAGGTAGTAAAACAAAAATGTCTAAAATGGACCTTGACTAGTCCAATCCCTTGGCTTTTTT
The DNA here is from genome assembly GCF_937001465.1 of Orcinus orca. NCBI lineage: Eukaryota > Metazoa > Chordata > Mammalia > Artiodactyla > Delphinidae > Orcinus > Orcinus orca. The sequence continues at coordinate 144,628,431 of NC_064559.1, forward strand.
TTTTTTTAATAAATCTATTTATTCATTTTTGGCTGCATTGGGTCTTTGCTGCTGCACATGGGCTTTCTCTAGTTGCAGCAAGTGGGGGCTACTCTTTGTTGTGGTGCGCGGGCTCCTCACTGCAGTGGCTTCTCATTGCGGAGCATGGGCTCTAGGCACACATGCTTCAGTAGTTGTGGCACGTGGGCTCAGTAGCCATGGCTCACAGGCTCTAGAGCACAGGCTCAGTAGCTGGGGCGCACAGGCTTAGTTGCTCCCCGGCATGTGGGATCTTCCCGGATCAGGGCTCGAACCCCTGTGCCCTGCGTTGGCAGGCAGATTCTTAACCACTGGGCCACCAGGGAAGTCCCAATCCCTTGGCTTTAAGAAAGGGGGAACTGAGGTCTAGAGAGGCTAATGCAACTTGATCAAATTCACTTAATGGTAGAAACAGAAAGACTGAAATGGCAAGAAGTTGTGTGGAGGTTTTAAAGGGACTTCTTACGTTTACCCAGTCTTTATTTGACCTCATTTTCCTTCAAAAATACAATTCATTTTACTAAAATCTGCAATGCTACTCTTAAGTTTGCCAACTGTAATTTGGGTAATTTGTGAGGCCCAGATAAAAAATGGAAGAGGAGAAGGAGGGTTAAGAACATGCCATTGGTTTCAAGATTAAGTTCGGGACTTCCTGGGTGGCACAGTGGATAGGAATCCGCCTGCCAATGCAGGGGACATGGGTCTAATTCCTGGTCCAGGAAGACCCCACATGCCAAGTGAAGCAACTAAGCCCATGTGCCACAACTACTGAACCCGAGTGCCACAACTACTGAAGCCCATGCACCTAGAGCCCGCGCTCCTCAACAAGAGAAGCCACCGCAAGGAGAAGACTGCGCACTGCAACGAAGAGTAGCCCCCGCTCACCGCAACTAGAGAAAGCCTGCATGCAGAAACGAAGACCCAATGCAGCCAAAAATAAATAAAATTAAATCTTAAAAAAAAAAGACTAAGTTCAATAAATAAATATTTATTGAGTACCTTCTACATACCAAACAAAACTTTCTTTCTTTTGGTGGTAGGGGCCCTCAGCAGTGAAAGCACAGAGTCCTAACCACTGGACCGCCAGGTAAATCCCTAATACAGGTTTTTTATATCAAAATGGCTAAATGAAAATTTTTACCTTTTGTTATCAAGTAACATTTGCCAAAGATATTGTCAGCCTTTCCTCCATCCCTGAGACTTGCTTCAGCCCTCACTTCCAACCCTCTCCCAACCTCCCTGAGTTTCACACCATTCCTGATTCCCCTGGAACCTTGAGTTTTAATGCATCCATAAGCCTCTGGAAGCTCAGAAACTGTGCAATTACTATTTGTTAAATGGCTTTTTAAGCCCTATCAAAATATGTCTGGGGCTTCCCTGGTGGTGCAGTGGTTGAGAGTCCGCCTGCCGATGCAGGGGACACGGGTTCATGCCCCGGTCCGGGAAGATCCCACATGCCGCAGAGCACCTGGGCCCGTGAGCCACGGCCGCTGAGCCTGCGCGTCCAGAGCCTGTACTCCGCAACGGGAGAAGCCACAATAGTGAGAGGCCAGCGTACCGCAAGGAAAAAAAAAAAGTCTGAATTGGAACAGCTCTCCCTGCTCTACAGTTAGAGGTCCAGCATGGTTGGCAAATCCCTTATCAAATCCCAGAGGTATATAAAAGGTACTAGTGATAAAGACAAGGAAGAGGCCAAAGGGTACAGAAGAATTAACGCCTACAGGGAAGAACTACTGCCGCTGCCCTTTCCTCTTTACACCCAGGTCTGTAGTGAGCTGTTCTAACTGGTGGGCCTTTAACACAAAGGGTTGTTAACCTTTGTATCCCGGTGAAGACATAATATATTCGGCTTTATAGTTACCCTTTGCAAATACTCACTGGTGCTAAATTTTTATTATTCACGGGGGGCGGCGAGTCATTTAAGCCAATAATGGCTCCTATTTCTTATTCCAGTTGTGAAGTCAGTGGTATAATTAGTCCACTAACAAAAATCATTAATCATGGTTAGTCAGGGGGAGGTAGTATGCATAGAAAACAGCTTTTCTGGCTTCCTTTCTCAAAAAGATGGAAAGTGAGTAGAACAGTTTTCTCCTTGTCGTTTTTTCCCCGTGAAAATCTGTTAATGATGTTCATAGTGGATCCCAACCACCACTAATAAGCAACTTACCAAGTAGACCTATGATCTTATTTGCAAAGCAGAAACAGAGACACAGACGTAGAGATCAAACGTTTGGATACCAACGGGGAAGGCGGGGGGGATGAATTGGGACACTGGGATTGACATATATACTACTGCTACTATGTATAAAATAGATAACTAATGAGAACCTACTGTATAGCACAGGGAACTCTACTCAATGCTCTGTGGTGACCTAAATGGGAAGGAAATCCAAAAGAGAGGGGATATATATGTATACGTATAACCGATTCACTTTGCTGTACAGTAGAAACTAACACAACATTGTAAAGCAATTATACTACAATAAAAATTAATTTATAAAAAAGCAACTTACCAAGTAGACAGGAAATAAAACATTAAAACATAATGATGATAAAACAGGGTAGGGGAAAAAGCCCCAAACAGGAAATCCCACACAAACTGAACTTCTAGCTACTAAGCTACTTCCTTTCTTTCAACCTTTTCACATGCTTCACTACAGAACAAATGTAAGATTTCCTGTAGATATAACCCTTTCCCACTGTGCTTCCTCCCCTGCAGAATAACGTTCCACTCCGGGCAGCCAGAAGTTGGCAGCCCAGACATCAGGGTTTCTTTCCTGGAAGGAGTAGAGCCATGGAATAGAGCTCCACAGAAAGTTGTGTTGAAAACCGGCAGAAATGTAATGGTCCCTGGGAGGTGGAGTAAGAGCCCTCTGTAGCAGCAGGTAACTAAAGCTCCGAGACTTCAGATCAGTTCCTCAAGGGAGGATAAAAACCTATCACTCACACGATCTCAATGCCCAGACATCAGCAAATACATCTGTATGTCATAAAGTCTAGAGATTCAAATACTCCTCGTAGATACTGCATTTTGAACTGAAAAATAAGAAATGCTTTCTAAATGTTGCAAAGTTCGTGCTCATTCATCTACTCACAATCATCTATTGAACACGTGCTTTTTGTCAGGTTCTGTGCTGCACGCTGGATGTACAAAGATGACTAGGACCAGTCCTCATACACAAGGAACTCCCAGGCTGGTAGGTGCTCCACTGAGGTACAGTAGGGCAACATAACCCAATTGTAATATAACAGTCCTGGATATTTAAACCGAAAAGGAACCGCAGATACATATCATGAAGCTTCCAACCTCCATTCATACATTTTCTTCAATCCAAAATCTAAAAGGCCTGCCCACCCACCCCCAACTCTACCCCCATGCTCTTGTCTACTGAGACTCTGCAGGAATGTGACTGCCCGGTGGAATCACTCTTTCCACTTCACTCACAACGTTTAAATCTAGCACCTCATTCGAGTGTCTGAGTCACCTTGCCTTCAACTCCAATTGGTGTAACACGTATTTGTCATCCTCACTCAGAGAGGCGAGATCTGTCATCTTTCTCCTACGATGTCTAACACAGTGCACTGCTCAGTTTTTATCCGAATGTCACTGCACATTCACTTACCTCGTTTAATAAAACCCACCTGTGTACTAGGTTTTATTAACCTCATTTTGTGGATGAGAAAATTATGACTTCATCCAATTATCACAGCTAATAAATGTTTAGTGTTAAAAGAAAGAAAAAACAATACAAGAAAAGAAACACTGAAGTGGCTATATAATCAATGTTCCTCTAACAAATACCTGGTTACAGAGATATACTAGAGAAAAGATATACTAGATAAAAGTAGTACGACATAGTACTTAACGTCATTTTTTTATACTCTGGTGCACAAACTAAATCAAAAGAAAGTAAACTCAGGGTAAGGTAGCATATATGGAAAATTATCCATCCATTAGGTATACCTTTCTGATGTTTTTTCACTGTAAAATGAAATACTTAACATCTTCTGGGGTATCTATATTTGATGCTTTACCACCATCATTGTTAATTTTCATAAGATTGATGGAGTTCTCATGACTATTCCACTTTCTAGAGCAGTACTACTCAATATAAATGTAACACAAGCTACATAATTTTAAATTTTCTAAAAATCACATTAACAAAAGATATAGGTGAAACTAATCTAATTTCCTCATATAATCCCATATATCCAAAATATCATTTCAACATATAATCATTTTTAAAATGAAATTGAGAGTTTACATTTTTATTGTCTTTTTTTTTCCCAATCGCCCAATTCAGCACACCACCACCACCACCACCACCACCGCCGCCGCCGCTTTCCCCCCTTGGTGTCCATACATTTGTTCTCTACATCTGTGTCTCAATTTCTGTCCTGCAAACTGGTTCATCTGTACTGTTTTTCTAGGTTCCACATATATGCGTTAATATACGATATTTGTTTTTCTTTTTCTGGCTTACTTCACTCTGTATGACAGTCTCTAGATCCATCCATATCTCTACAAATGACCCAATTTCATGCCTTTTTATGGCTGAGTAATATTCCATTATATATATGTACCACATCTTCTTTATCCATTCATCTGTCGACGGGCATTTAGGTTGCTTCCATGACCTGGCTATTGTAAACAGTGCTGCAGTGAACATTGGGGTGCATGTGTCTTTTTGAATTATGGTTTTCTCTGGGTATATGCCCAGTAGTGGGATTGCTGGGTCATATGGTAATTCTATTTTTAGTTTTTTAAGGAACCTCCATACTGTTCTCCATAGTGGCTGTATCAGTTTACATTCCCACCAACAGTGCAAGAGGGTTCCCTTTTCTCCACACCCCCTCCAGCATTTGTTGTTGTTTTTAAGATCTGGTGTATATTTACCCTTGCATTTTATCTCAGTTTGGACTAGCAACACTTAAAGTGCTCAATATCTATATCTGGCTAGCAGCTACCATATTAGGCAGCTCTGTTCTAGAATCCCATGTCTTTAACAATTTTATACTTTGTATTTTTCCCATCTCCATATAACTATATATGTCATTCCCTCGACCAAAAATGCCATAGCTTAAACTCAACTTCTAAACCCAGTCATATCTGTCAAAATCTTCCGCATCCAATAAAGTCTAGCTAAACTACATTTTCTAGTAACACCCTAAGCTAATGTTATTCCTTCACCTTCTATACACCTATTAAATTTCATACATTTGTTGTGGAACTTACCATGTGCTGCTTTGTAAACTTTTAGCAGGTAAGGATTCATCTTATTGTCATATTTGTCTTATTGCGTGCCTGTCACCATGATCTATAGGAGATGTGGTTTAATGAAAGGAGAAAGCTATTGCCCTTTGAGGCCAGATTTGTTATTGTGCTGGACATCAATATCTACAGTACCCATTCCCCTTCCCCCTCAAGTTTCATTCCTCATTTTAAGCCATATGGTAGCTTGTGTAGGAGTGACCCATCCTCAGTTCCATCAGAAATGAATCATAGTTAGGTTTAAATCAGTTAATGACTAATTCATAATCCAACTTAGGCCAATAACATACAAGAAAGAATTTGTTGGGGTTTCTGGGGAAGGAATCTTCTTTTCCACAGAAGCTCCTAGAGAGGTGTCTCTGTCCCTCTGATGTGAAGTCTAACTACTGCAGCTGTCACTTCAACATTAGAAGACTGACCCTGGGGATAAAGCTGGCACATGGAGAAGGGCAGCGCCTCTAGATCCAGCCTCACTTAAAGACAGTCAGTAACGGACACTGGAAGTTGTCCACCCCTTTCACCTCCTAAGGTAATCTTCCGATATCAGGTAGCTATACTTCGTGTGTGCTTTGGAGGAAAATGATTCACCTCCTGTGTTACAGGCATAAGGCTTAGACTGGTAGAAGTGGTGATTTTAGGAGTAAGCATGTGGCCCGGTCCTGGCCAACAAGACATGGGAGGAAGATGTCCAGGAAGCCTCAGGAAAGTACTTTTTCATTCCTAAGAAACAAACACAGTAAAAGACAATCCCCTCTTCCCCGGATGTTCCCTTACCTGTATGTGATCTAGTAACTTCCATCACCACCTTACTACCAACGCAGGAAGAGATCAATGCTAAGAATGCAAAGATTTCAAATGAACCTAGGTCCTTGACGTTGGTGAGTTGCTCTGTTAGCCAGCTCTGGAACCCACTATGCCTCTTTTATGTAAAATAGAAAGTTATTTGTCTTAGGCAGTTGAACTAGCTCTGTGCTACTTGCGGCTGAAAACATCCTATCTGATACACAGCCTTATCCCAGAATGTTTAGTTACACAAGCCAATAATTTCACCAACCCATTGTGGGTTGGATTTTCTGTTGCTTTCAACTAACAGATTTCTAACTGATAGAATCATTATCCTTTGTATCTTCATAATTCACAGGGGGGGTTTGTTTTGGTTTTGGCCACACTCCACAGCTTGTGGGACCTCAGTTCCTGGACCAGGGACTAAACCCAGGCCACGGCAGTGAAAGCACCAAATCCTAACCACCAGACCACCAGGGAACTCCCCATAATTCACAGTTTAAAAGTTCTTTCTACCTACTGTCTCATTTTATCCTTAAAAAAAAAAAAAAAAAAGACAACTCTGAGGTCTATGGTGAATCATGTTTCTTTTAATGCTCTGAAGTGATATGCATTCTTATCCTAATTTCATATCCTATCAAAAATTTCAAGCATTGGGCTTCCCTGGTGGCGCAGTGGTTGAGAGTCCGCCTGCCAATGCAGGGGACACGGGTTCGTGCCCCAGTCCAGGAAGATCCCACATGCCGCGGAGCAGCTGGGCCGGTGAGCCGTGGCCGCTGGGCCTGTGCATCCGGAGCCTGTGCTCCGCAGCGGGAGAGGCCACAACAGTGAGAGGCCCGCGTACTGCAAAAAAAAAAAAAAAAATTTCAAGCATAAAGTAAAGCTCCCCTTACTTCCAGTATCAGCAAAATGGATATCTAGAGAGGAGCTATGTTATACTTGTAATGGTTGTGAAAAAGAAAGAAAAATAGAAGTAAAGGAAAGAAGGAAACAATGGGTTAAGAGGTAAGAGACCTGGATCTAGTCCCCACTCTGTGCTCTCAGTAAGCTCAGTCATTTGACCTCCTTGGTCTTCATGTACATCCTGGCATTAGTAAAGCTTGGCCTACATCACACAGCTGTTACTAAAACTCAATAAGAGACTATACATAAAAGTGCTTTTTAAACTAAAAAGCTCTAAAGGTTATTATTAGTATTATTCCTGGAATACAGGTGCTTCTTGAATAATATTTACACCTATGCTTGACAGCTTAAATTGCATTACTTTTCCTGAAAATTAGATTTTGCTCCTTTTTAATGTCATAACCAGGATGGATTTCACGTTCCCCCATAAATTACATTATCCTTCAACTTTTTTTGTTGAGTGTAACTCATGACAGTATTCTTACCCTGCACTTATATTTCAATAGCTATTTTTCAGTTCTCATCACACGGTTATGATTATTCACCCCAGAAACTCAATACGGCCAGGATAAGAGTCTGAACTACTGTATAGAGCCATTAATATAAATTAATATTGCTTTTTCTCTGATGGCAGCATTATACATGCCACGAGTGTGCTAGGTGAATAGGGTTAAATAAATCATTTGTCATTAGTGCTTCAAAAGATATTCTAGCCCACAGACAGGTTGCAAATCTCTCCAAAAACACATCAAATTCATTTTTAAAACTCCAGGAAGTCCACTTCCAACCTTTTGTTTAATGCTTTCCTTAAACAGGAACTGAGTTGGCCCAAGATTCCACATGCTCCAAAGATCTCTGGAAGAAATTATGGGCTTTTGTGGCTTGCATTACAGTATTTGGAATGTGATTTTAAATATAAGCAACTAAGGACTTCCCTGGTGGCGCCGTGGTTAAGAATCCACCTACCAATGCAGGTGACACGGGTTCGAGCGCTGGTCCAGGAAGATTCCACATGCCTCGGAGCAACTAAGCCCATGCGCCACAACTACTGAGCCTGCACTCTAGAGCCCACGAGCCACAACCACTGGGCTCGCGTGCCACAACTACTGAAGCCCACGTGCCTCGAGCCCGTGCTCCACAACAAGAGAAGCCAGCACAATGAGAAGCCTGCGCACCGCATCAAAGAGTAGCCCCAGCTCGCCGCAACTACAGAAAGCCCACATGCAGCAACAAAGACCCAATGCAGCCAAACATTAATTAATTAATTAATTAATTTTTAAAAATAAATATAAGCAACTAGAATAGTTATCTCCTGTGGTTATCTAAAATAACAGTGTTACTAAATATTTTAATACAACTACTTTCCTACATCTCAATCTACCAAGAACCTTGCTAACTCTTTATATTTTTCTAAAATAAGCATTATAGAAATATCAATGTCATTATAGAAAATAAAGAGAAAGTGGATAATAATAAACATAGTAATTAACTAAACCATACTTTCATCAGGAGTTAATACCACCATCTTTATACACAAGAATACCACTTGGATTATGTTTTCTTCGTTAATGACCAAGGTCCTATCTGGGTTATTCTTATTATCTAAGCCTCACAGACTGTTTCTCAAAAAGAGAAAAAAGATTTTACTTCCGTTTAGTTAATTGCCCTTAAAATAGCAGGAATTAAGAACAACCTGAAACTAAGAATAATTACTGAGGAGAAAAGATCACCCACTTACCCTGTGTGCTTGAACAGAAGGAAGTAACTCTAGGCAAGCCAGAGTGACAGAATTATATTACTCAAAACTCTTACCAAAAGCTGAGAGTCTCATCCTACATGATTCCCCCAAATATATGGTAGATGTGTTGTATAAAGGAAATTCTAGAACTCAAACAATTCTTCAATGACATTCATGGAATGAGACACCTGCTCAGCCCTCTCAGCTCTACACAGTTTGGAGACTGGGTCCCACTTCTATTAGAGCACTAAGTGAAGGAACTGGGGAGATAAAGGTCTGGAAAAACAAAAATAAAATAAAAATTAAGGTCTCATAAACATTAATTGATCACTTATGTGTACCAGGTATTTTCACATACTACCTCATTTAATCCTACAACAATTCTATGTGATGTTTATTACTATACCCATATACTATACAGATTAGAACATAAAGATTTAAAGAGATAAAATAGTTTGTGATTAAGTAGTATTTGATGCTAATATAACTCCAACCCTGCTTGTCCAGTTCCAAGCTCTTTCCCCTACAACGTTGCCTCTCTGACACCTAAGATCTACATAGAGACATCCAAGTTACTGATCACTTCCTAAAGCATTAGCTCAGCTAATCCATGCGCATCAGGTCATGAGGACAAGCATCACTACATGCTGTGTAGAAGAGAAAACCAGCTCAAACCCCCTCACATGATTTGTCTAAGGTCACATAGCTAGTGAATGACAGAGACAAAACTGGAATTCAGACTTTTGTGCTTTCTCTAACCCCATGATACCATAGCTGTGATGTAAATATAAATTTGGCTTTAAACTTAAAACTCCTAGAAGGCAGAGACTACAAAGTTTTTGCTCTATATGGAGCCAAATACACTGTTTATTTATTAAACCACCCACTTCTTAAAAGGAGTGAAGACAGCTTACAAAAAGGAGCTATTTGTAATTGGACTTGAAAAGTCAGATGTAAGACTTCTCTGGTGGTGCAATGGTTGCAGTGGTTAAGAATTCGCCTGCCAACGCAGGGGACACGGGTTTGATCCCTGGTCCGGGAAGATCCCACATGCCGCAGAGCAACTAAGCCCGTGCACCACAACTACTGAGCCTGAGCTCTAGAGCCCGCGAGCCACAACTACTGAGCCCGTGCACCACAACTACTGAAGCCCGCACGCCTAGAGAAGCCACCGCAATGAGAAGCCTGCACAACAAAGAGTAGCTCCCGCTCGCTGAAACTAGAGAAAGCCCGCGCACAGCAACAAAGGCCCAACGCAGCCACAAATTAAATAAATAAATAAATTTAAAATAAAAAATTTTTAAAGTCAAATGTATTAGGTGATTAGTAAATATCAAAATATTAATACATTGTTTAATTTGATTTACTGTAAAATAAGTAATTTTAAATGATTTCTTCCAGTTAATTTTAAAACTGACCATAACCCAAAGAAATGAATGTAACAAAACACAGACATTTAAGATCTCATGCCTATTATCTTCCCAGTATAACACGTGTAACAAATTTCTAAGATTTGTTTTTTTAAATATACATTATTTTATAAATCCAGTGCCTTTGCCTTCACCTTGTCAATGTCTACAGTCATCTAGAAAAAAAGTTTCAGTTTGGAAAAGATATAAAATTGGCAACAAGACAGATATTTAGAAACCTGATACTGTATGCTCTATTTAGACCTTCATGAGGATATCGTACAAAGCCCTGCCTCGGAACTATGTAGAACTTTCTATAAATGATTCACTTCTAAATTAGCTGTCCTGGGTCAGCAGTGGCAAGTCTTAAATAAAAGGTGAATCATCCTTTGTACTGTTCCTTCTCTGGTACAACCACATTTTTTCCCAGTGTTTTCAATGGGCAAAATAATGTGACAAAAATAATTTTATCCCCTCCTCCAAAATCAAATCACATTTTTTAATCTACCAAATGACTTCCCAGAGTAACAGAAAGAACGTTTTCCTTTGTTAATGAAATCTAATCAAAGCAACCACATAACAAAGAAAGGCAATCTCAAAGCAATTCTTGAAACAGGAAAAGGTTAAAAGAATAGAGATAGGTTTTAGTCTTGCTTTTGTGGACATTACACCGACACTAACCCGAGGAGTAAGATAAATCAAATGTGTGTAGCTATATATATCCATCCTCTTCCAAACTATAATTCAGGTCAGAGGAGATATCTGAGCTTTAGCCTGGTCTAATAATGCTGCAAGGTTACATGCCAATTTGAAAGACATCATAAATCACTGCTGTTCCCCTTGTCAGGTTCTGTCCCAAATTTTCCAGGTTTCTAAACCACGTATCTTCTTTTTTTTTTTTTTTAAACCACTTATCTTCTTAAAAGCGTCCTCTTGTTTGACACTTAAGATGGAAGAGAACCTCAGAAGGGAAGGAGAAACTCGATATAATAGGAGACATTTTACATCCGAGAATGCAGTAGAATGGTTTGTGAGACATAACGTTATAAATTATTATTAGTAAAGAGACCTGTGATTAAACTTTCCAGTTTACCAAATATATAAATATAAATTATATTATTTTTTAAAAAGCCATTAGATCCCCAAAGGGTCCTTAAACAAAATTCTAAAATTTGTTTGGCAGAGTGCTCATGTAGCAAGCACCCTCTTCATATTAACCAGGAAGCAGACTTATTATAACTCTTACAATGAAATGTCTACAAGGTATGTGATATTTAAAATCCACCCAAATGGCACAACATTGTAAATGAATTATATTTCAATAACTAACTAAATAAAAGCTACCCAAATAAATCATGAAAAATTGGAAAGCAAGCATGGGGAGCCACTCAGGGGTCAAGACGGGAGTGATGCAGGAGGGTGGTCTATTCCTTCCTATTCCCCAGAACAGAAATTCTGACAGAAAGAGATGAGCACTTTATGAAGAAAATGGGTCATGCAAGAAACTATCAACAACTTGAGGGAGTGAAAGATTGCAATTGATTTTTATTCTAAACTAGGACACCTGAAAGATGTTAGAAAAACATAGTGCAGAGTGACAGGGCAAGAGGGGACAAAGGAAAATGTACTACAGGGTTCCCTAGATGAGAGGTGACGAAGGGTTGGGGTGAGGGAGTGGAGGCAAACTCAGTGACCGCCTTAGACCCTTACTGATTAGAAAGCCTGAGAAGCATAGAAAAGTTCACCCATGGGTGGGGCTGGTGTGACGCAAGGGAGGTTAGCCGAGAGTCTGGAGACTGTGAAGATTCATCTAGGTTCAGGTTGTTCAATTTCAAGCCACCTCCCACCCCAGGGGTAGACAGCTCCAAGAACAGAGACCAGGAAGACACGGAGAGGAGTTGCCAGGAATAGAATCCTGTCACAGAATCGGAGACACTTAGTCACAGCCCTGGCTGAGAGCCTCTCACCTTTGCTCCCAGGGGTTTATGACCAGCTCGGGCTCCCCACTCTCCCAAGCAGCTTCTTCCCACCCTCTGCTTGCCAACATTCCTGCCCTTCCTGCCTGTAGGACTCCTGCGACTGGAGCAGACAGAGCAGTTAGAGAAGAGGGGAGGAGGACCCAGCAGTGTCAGGAAGCTTCCCGAAGAAGCTGGCAGGGCTCCATCCTCACCCCTAAGAATGTGTCACCAAGCCAGAGCCAGGACGAGGAGTACCAGCATCTCCTGGCTCCAAGCTTAGAGCTGACGCTGTGCCTTCACTACCTGCTTCTATTTTTATGCCCACACCCTCCTCTCCCCACCCCCTCCCTAAATGCCTACCATTCAAAACCTTCCTTACTGCCTAGGAAACTGGCTTGTGTGTGGTGCGTGCTTAATTAGCAAATGTATGATAAACTTTCTCACATCGCATTTTTTTTTCTCCTTTTCTATAATTAGAGGGACTCTGGATCCTAGTTCACCGCTGCTGTCCCAGAGTAATTATTACAACCTTCCTTCTCATTCTGTGAAGTGTCTGGGCAGGAAATATAAGTTACATGGCCATCTATTTATAATGCTTCTTCTACTAAGCAGATCAAATAAGCACGTTCCCTTTTCAGGATGATAAGACTAGACAACATGGGATAAAAGGAAAAACATGATTTGCATGTTGAGGAAAGGCAGTGGTAGAGTTCTTCCTCTATCCCTTAGCATGTAAGTAATCTTCCCCAGAAGCTTCTTGGAAGTCAGTGTCCGTGACTTGAGCACAATTAAGAAGCTAGGAGGGACTTCCCTGGTGGAGCAGTGGTTGGGAATCTGCCTGCCAGTGCAGGAGACACGGGTTCGAGCCCTGGTCCGGGAGGATTCCACATGCTGCGGAGCAACTAAGCCTGTGCGCCACAACTACTGAGCCTGTGCTCTGGAGCCCATAAGCCACAACTACTGAAGCCCGCGTGCCTGGAGGCTGTGCTCCACCACGAGACAGGCTACCACAATGAGAAGCCTGTGCACCGCGATGAGGAGTAGCCCCCGCTCACTGCAACTAGAGAAAGCCGGGGCACAGCAATGAAGACACAACGCAGCCAAAAATAAATAAATAAATAAATTTAAATTTTAAAAAAAAATACTTCATTATAAAAAAAAAGAATCTAGGAGACTCATGTACACAGTGTTATATTTAAAATAAATAACCAACAAGGACTTACTGTAAAAATAATAATAATAATAAAGACATTTAAAAAATTTAAAAATAAAAACTTTTTTAAAATCTCCAACTAACTTTAAAAAAAAGATTCTAGGAGATTTAACAAGTGTGGGGAGAGTTGAAAATGAGCTCTAAATGTTCAGTGGGAGAATGGAGTAGAATAATAGAATTCCATGCTGAGAAAAATTCTGTCACAGATATGTCTAGAGATATGACACAAAGAAACATGGGTATTCCTAAAGAGTTCTTTTTGAAATAACTCTTCTGAATAAGAGTTCAAGAGAAATAAGCATTGACAAATGCAATGCAAAATAATTCTGAATAAATTTGTATATTTAATATTTCAAGTTTGAGATCTTTGACTGTGTTGACTGAAATAGTTTATTAGGTTTATACTAAACTTTATTGAAGAAGCCCTTGTCAGAAGAGTCCACGTTAGTTACTGTAACACAGAATTCCACACTGAGATAGCTTAGTTTGAGGATCATGTATAGAGATAAACTTTTAAATTTGCTTTCCTATTTTCTGGGATTAGGCAAAAAGTAGGAGACTGAAATTGTACAGGTCTAGAATAGAAAAACTAAAAAGACAAAATTACCAAAAAATTACTCAAAAATTGCCTAAAAAGCATCTTTTTTGAGGAAAAGAGGGAACGAGAACTAACATTTATTGAACCGTTGTTCTAGATACCTAATATGCTATTTCATTCAGTTCTCGCGACACTCCTATAAGCCAGGTATTATTTGTACATTTTCCAGGTTCAATTCCATTGTTCAATTTTCCAGGTGAGAAAATTGAAGCCACTCGGTGGCACCTCCAAGCATCAAACTCGGGGCACACCACACTACTCTGAAACCCATCTCCCCATCAGATTGACGTAAAGCATTGCTGTCATGCCACCCTGACTCTCCATCTATCATAGGACCCTATAAGCCTGTGGAATAGCCACAGCAACATGTGTGGCTTTGAGATATTGCAAAAGCTTGGAATCTCACTAAATTAACCAGCCATGTTTCACTTTGTATAATTACAATCCTATAATACTGATCCTAAAACTGTAAGTATAAAACAAGAGGTCTTTCTACTGCTTTTCCCTTCTTGTTGCTTTCCCATTTTGCCCCCCTTTACATCCTTACTTCACAGCTTAGAGCAAGTGATTAACCTCAAGCAAACTGGCATAAAGCAATGTTGCCAGCAGGTAGGGTGATACTGGAAAACTTTGAAATCTTGTGGGAGCTTTTTTGGTTGTTACAATGATTATGTACACCACTGGCGCTGGCAGAGATAGGGGATGAGGCAGGGATATGGTATGAACTCTAGTGCTCAGAGAGGCTCAGCCTGGTGAGCCTAATTCTGATGATTTTCAAATGTCCTACCAGAGATTCATGTTGGGAAAAGAATATATATATTCTCTTGTTTGTGTAGAACCTTATCAAGAGTTGTTCATCATTTCAGAAAATCAAGTCACTGACAGCACTGTTGTCCATGTTATTTGAATTTAACATGAAACATTTATACCATTTGCTCCTATTATTGTTACATTCATTATATAGTTCTACGAATACCTACAAATATTTAGATAACAAAAGGTAACAGAAAGGAGTCAACAACAATCAAGTGACTACTGTCTTATTTTTTTTCTTCGTTTCCTTATTCTTTTTAAATCCAAACTTATTCACTGTAAGTAGGTAAATACAAGCAACTGACTGCTTCATTATGTCTTCTGAGATAGTTTTCCCAAGTATTTGCATTGAAATCCATGTTTGTTCCTAATAGTTTTAAAAATTACGTGTATAGGTAGGTATTATTGTTTAAATTTTTATTTCAGGATAAGTAAAAGTGGTGCCACAAAATATTTGTTATTACAGGGGAACTTTGGGTCCAATAAGGTTAAGAACCACTTGTGTAAAGGAAAGAACATGGGCTTTGGAGTCAGACAAACCTAAGACAGAAGACGTCTCTTTGGACTGCACGATTTGCGTACTTTACTTTTTTTTTTTAAGTCTTTATGGAACTTGTTACAATATTGCGTCTATTTTATGTTTTGGTTTTTTGTCCCCAAGGCACGTGGGGTCTTAGTTCCCCGAGCAGGGATCAAACCCACACCCCCTGCACATTGGAAGGCGAAGCCTTAACCACTGGACCTCTAGGGAAGTCCCTTGAGTAGTTTACTTTTTTTTTTTAATTAATTTTATTTTATTTACTTTTGGCTGCATTGGGTCTTCATTGCTATGCATGGGCTTTCTCTAGTTGTGGCGAGTGGGAGCTACTCTTCATTGCGGTGCGCAGGCTTCTTATTGCAGTGGCTTCTCTTTTTGCAGAGCACGGGCTCTAGGCATGTGGGCTTCAGTAGTTGTGGTGCCCGGGCTCAGCAGTTGTAGCTCACAGGCTCAGTAGTTGTGGCACACTGGCTTAGTTGCTCCGCAGCATGTGGGATCTTCCCGGGCCAGGGCTCGAACCCGTGCCCCCTGCATTGGCAGGCGGATTCTTAACCACTGCACCACCAGGAAAGTCAGAGTAGTTTATTTTTGTTCTGAGCTCCAATTGCCTCATCTATCCATCACAGCCATTTCTGGGGGCTCTGTTAAGAATTGCTATTTCAAACAAGGTAGCACAGGTTAAGTGGTAATGATAGGTATTCAACAATAATTCCCTTCTCAATGCTCAAGCTATGCTTCCCTCCCCCACTTACCTTTACAGAAGGCAGGAAAATTAAGATAGGAAGGGGGAAGTATAAAGAATACAGAAAGAGGGACTTCCCTGGTGGTCCAACGGGTAAGACTCCACGCTCCCAGTGCAGGGGGCCCAGGTTTGATCCCTGGTCAGGGAACGAGATCCCACATGCATGCAGCAACTAAGAGTTCTCATGCCGCAACTAAAGATCCCATATGCCACAATGAAGACCTAGCACAGCCAAAAGTAAATGAATTTTTAAAAAAGAATACAGAAGAAGAAAGGGAGTAACAAATCATGATCTGTACCTAATACCTAACTACACCCAGAACACACTGTTAGTATCAAATGTGAAAAGGTTCAGGAGGTTCAAGTTACATTCTGGCCCTGGATCATGAAGAACATGTTGTTAATGCCAATCAATCACACAAACACTACTACAAACACTACTACTTAATGCAATATATGGATATGTAAATTGTTCCAGGAATGGGTACAGAATTATCATTTCCTCAACCTTGTTACTGTGTATCCCTTTAAGACCACTTAAAGTTAACACTGTAACTTAAGAACCTGTAGAGGTTGAGATGTAGATCTGGATTTTAGCCTTTCTTTTTTTTTTTTTTTTTTTTTAAGTTGGAACTCTTCCTCTACACATAGTTTGATTATCTCCAGGGAGATTTTTATACAATAGCAAATACACTTTCTGAATGCTGGATCTTGGGCCTGTTTAGCCACTACTAACTGGGGGTCAGATATGTTCCTAAAAGCCATAGGACCTCCCTGGTATTAGTCATGTCCAAGCTTCAACTTCATACTCCACATTTTAATCACCAAAATTTCAAAATACTCAGCATACCCCAAACAGAAAGGCTAGAGTTTCTAAGACAGTGAGAAAAAAGCAGTTTTTAGATCCCAATCCAGAGAAACAGTGACAGTCATCCACTCTTTGTTGGCTTCCTCTTTTCTTTATCTCAGCAAGTATCTAGCCCAAAGGTATTTGTTAGTTACTTTATCTGAATACGTAGTTTCAAGAAACAGCTTTAGATGCACCCCAATGTTCACAGCAGCATTATTTATAACTGCCAAGATGTGGAAACAACCTAAGTGTCATTTAACTGGTGAATGGATAAGGAAGATGTGGTATATTCACACAATGTAATACTACTCAGCCATAAAAAATGAAATTTTGCCACTTATAGCAACCTGGATGGACCTGGAGGGTATTAAGCTAAGTGAAATAAGTCAGACAGAAAAAGACAAATACTGTATGACGTCACGTATATGTGGACTCTTAAAAGAGTACAACAAACTAGGGAATATAACAAAAATGAACAGACTCACAGGTATAGAGAAAGAACTAGTGGTTACCAGTAGAGAGAGGGAAAGAGGGAGGGGAAGAGTGGGATAGGGAACTAAGAGGTACAAACTACTATATATAAAATAAATAATCTACAAGGATACATTGTACAACATCAGGAATATAGCCAATATTTTACAATAACTATAAGTGGAATATAACTTAAAAATTGTGCATCACTATGTTATACACCTGAAACAATACTGTACATCAACTATACTTCAATAAAAAAATGAACACCTTTGGTTACCTTAGGTGATGGGGATTTATTATAAGGAAACACAGGGAAACAAAAGAAGCACAGGAAACCTTCTCAGAAGACAGACTTCTTAGAAATTACTAAAAATTGGCTCATTGCCATTAAAGACACAGTGTCAGCTCTCCTAGCATGAAGGACATTCTGATGGCCCTCTGTGACCTTGAAAGGACCCCAGTGACTCTGTCATCCCCAGGCTTCAATGTTTTTTTCTTAGGTCCACTTCTTCGCTTCTGCTACTACCAACTGTACAGAACAGATACATGGTATGCTCCTAATCTGTTAAAAGTAGAAGGGAGGTTTACACTTACACAGATATGCATTTACTTTCACACAAACACACACTCATAAATTCACAAATTTTATTTTTCTGTAATGATGGTCAAGAAAGTGGCCGAAGCAGACGCTTCTGGGGAAAGAGGACTAGGGAACCGTGGTTCACACTTTTTTCCCCACACACAAAAAAGTGGTTATCCACTTTTTAAAATTTTTTACTATGTACATATATTATTTTTTCAATTAAAATAAAAATTGGCGGATTTCCCTGGCAGTCCAGTGGTTAAGACTCCATGCTCCCAGTGCAGGGGGTCCAGGTTCAATCCCTGGTCAGGGAACTAAGATCCCACATGCTGCACCACATGGCCAAAAAAAATAAATAAAAATAAAGACACCAATTTCTAAAAAAATTAAAATAAAAAATAAAATAAAAATTGGTTTTAAATAACATTTACTATGTAGCTCCTCTGTGGACTTCTGCTTCACAGAGAGTAATTTCTGCTAGGAAATTTAGTGAATGAATAAAACAAAACCACAAAAGCCATTTTCCCTTGGTGGTCTTTGGTCAAACATCATGGATGTGCTCACTGAGAGCCAACAGGTGGAAAGAAAGAGGAGGACCTGAGAGGAAGGTTACAGTTAATAACACTGAGGAGGGGACTTCCCTGGTGGTCCACTGACTAAGACTCCACACTCCCTATGCAGGGGCCCAGGTTCGATCCCTGGTGAGGGAACTAGATCCCACATGCTAAAGATCCCACATGCTGCAACTAAAGATCCCACACATGGCAATGAAGATCCCGTGTGCTGCAACTAAGACCCAGTACGGGCACATAAATAAATAAATATTAATATTTAAAAAAATATATATATATGGGACTTCCCTGGTGGCACAGTGGTTAGGACTCCACGCTCCCAATGCAGGGGGCCGGGGTTCGATTTCTGGTCAGGGAACTAGATCCCACATGCATGCCACAACTAAGGAGCCCTCGAGCCACAACTAAGGAGTCCGTCTGCCACAACAGAGACCCGGCGCAACCAAATAAATAAATATTTATAAATAAATCAATAATTTTTTTAAAAAACAGTCTTTGATTTGAAGTCATTCTCTTTATTCTAGTTTGTTACCACACTTTCCTGTATAATTACAGTTTTGCATTTGTGGAATCAAAATTACATGCTAGGTATGTACACTGAGCAGTAAAGGTACACACGGCTCAATACTTTTGGGGCTCTGCCACAATTTTCTCAATCAAATTCCATCTCACTCTTCTTTGATCTCTGCCTACCATATCCCTACCTGCATATTTGGTATCTCTGGCAGCATCCTTCATATTCCACCTTGTATTATCAGCATATACATACTTGTTTACTCATATGCCTTAGTTTACTCTTACCACCACTCCTATACATTGTAAGCTCCATGAGACAGGCAGTTGGTAACACTTGTATGCATTTTAATACTTTTTACATAAAAATGACACTCCAATATTTTTAATTGAGTGCAGAAGCTCTGGAAGACCGTTCATACCGGAAAAGACCTTGGATCTTCTCATTTAATCCAGTGGTTCCCAAAAACATATCTGCCAACAGATGACAGACCAACTGCCTAGGGACACCAGGGAAAAGTTAAATTACCAACATTTTTCAGGCCCTAGCCCAAATCTGTAGAAGCGGGGCCCAGAAACCTGCATTCTTGGAGTACTGACTCACACGCCTGAGCATAAGTAGGAGTTGTTAATTTTTAAAGGAGGCCATTAGACTGAGAGGGTTCTAATGCACTTGGCAGCCTAGGTAAGCAAACCAAAACCTAGGCCAGCAAATGCCTCAAAGTTAAGAAACCTAAAGGACAACCAATCACAAGCAGCCAAGTAGGTTTTCCCAAATAAGGCAACCACTTAAGCTAGAGCCAATCAAATAACTTCCTCACTTTGCCTCCACATCTCCTCTAGAAATACCTTGCCCCTAACTCCTGTCTGCTGAGCACTCCTAACCCCTTCTGGTTTGCCACTGCCCAAATCGATTTTTGCTCAAATATACTCAATTTAAATATGCCTCAGTTTATCCTTTAAAAGAATTAACAGGGAAAGAACAGGGGAAAGATTTCCAGGTAAAGAGAAGAACAATAGATAAATGTCAGAGAACCAAGAATAGTTTCATGCTCTCTACAGGCCGTGGAAGATGTCTGCCACATCCCTAATTCAAGAAGTCTCAGACGATCTGTCCTGCCCACTGTCCTCTCCAACAGGACTCCTTATCCACTGTTCATCCGCCTTAGTACCACCTACACACTGGACCAGAGACGAGCCCTGAGCCACAAGCCAAAGGGGCCTGCCCCACCTGTCCTGTACCCTGACTCAACGACAGAGACTCACTCTCAGGGAGTTCAAGTTTGAGACAGAGTGGGCGCACAGAAAGTACAGAAGCAAAGGACTAAAAGACAGAGAGGAGGCAATAGGGGCCTTAGAGGAGCAAAGTCAAAGGATAAAAAGAGGCAATCAGTCAAGAACACAGTAAGAAGTAGGGAGACAGGTTGAGAGGGAAGGGGAAGAGCAACTGGACTTGCTCTTGGTTCTCCAGAGTCTTAAGTTACTGCTTTCACCCAGACAGCATGAGTGATGTTCCAGTTGTCCACGGAACCTGACTGCCCAGCCACAGAGGCGATCCTGGGCTTCCTCACCTCCCCATACATCCTAACAAATACATACATACACGTTGTCCAAGGTAACCTGAGTGTCTCCATCTCTTACAACCTGCAAGAGCCTCCCATGTCCACTCAGGATGGCTGGAGGGGTGGGAGTAGGTGAGGGACGGCAAAGGGGACACCATCTGTCTATGAGGTAGCAGAGGCTTGGGGAGGGGTTCAGACTTGATTCTAGAGTTGTTCACACACCTACTTGGGGGGGATCTCCAGCACACAAATCAACAGTCTTACCCATTTCTTATCTTCCTGAGAGCAATGAGGTCTATAAGGCAGCTGGTGAGACTATCCTCCCACTTCTCAAAATGAGTCATGGTTCTAGGGGGAATTTTTTGGTGTTTTGTTTTTTACTTGAGCTTTTCATAGAAAACAGAGGCTGATGCTCATGAGGGATAGTAAGCATACATAATGATCATAGTATATTTAGAACTTCTCAGATGGTACTGTGCAATTCCAGAAAATACCATCCTATTTAACTTAAACTAAACTTTATAAAGGAAGCATAGCAAAGGAATGGTCGATTGTGTTTCAACTTTATAAAACACCAGTCAGGGATCATTCCCCTGCTGAAAAATACTTGGCTTACTCTTACTGCCTACAGAATAGAACCCATATAGCTTCAAGGACATTTGTAGTCTCACTACTGTTTACATCTTCAGCTTCATCTCCTACCGGATCCACCATCTACTTTTATTTATTAAACTTTTATGGTGCAACTAAGCCATCTAGCAACTCTGGAAATGAGATTTTTAAGGGAAAAAATTCTCCCAGCCCTCAGTAAGAGATAAGTAACTAAATTCAATTCAGTGTGCTAATGCTATGTTAAAATCATGCAGTACTGGGTATTAAACATATCTAGGGCTTCCCTGGTGGCACAGTGGTTGAGAGTCCGCCTGCCGATGCAGGGGACACGGATTCGTGCCCCGGTCCAGGAAGATCCCACGTGCCACGGAGCAGCTGGGCCCGTGAGCCAGGGCCACTGAGCCTGCGCGTCCGGAGCCTGTGCTCCGCAACGGGAGAGGCCACAGCAGTGAGAGGTCCACGTACAGCAAAAAAACAAACAAACAAACAAAACATATCTAGATTGGCAGATTCACAAGGAAGGCTTCTTGGAGGAGGTGAGAGTTGAGACTGGAGAGGTGGGTAGGAGCTACCAGAACAAGGAAGTGAGAACATCATGAGGAAAGGCATAGAGGAATGAAACAGTTAAACATTCTGGAATAAAAAGGGGATTGTTAGGAGATGAGACTGGAGCAGTAGGCACGGGGCAGGACTAAAGAGGCAGGCAGGACTAGGAGACGTTGTCTGGCTCGTGGGGGTTATTTGTAAGTGCTATGGTCTGAATGTTCATGTCCCCTCCCCCAAAATTCAAATGTTGAAATCCTAGTGTTAATGGGTGGGGCCTTTGGGAATTGCTCAAATTATGAGGGTGGACCCTCACAAATGGGATTAGTGCCTTATCATAGAGGCTCCAGAAAGACCATTAGCCCCTTCCACCAGATGAGGACAGAGAAAGAAGTGCCAGCTATGGACTAGGAAATGAGCCTTCACCAGAGGTAACCATGCTGGTACATTGATCTTGGACTTCCCAGCCTCCAGAACTGTGAGTAATACGTTTTCCTTGTTTATAAACTACCAAGTTGGTGGTATTTTTTTAATAGCAGCCCAAAAGGAATCTGACAGTAAGTAACAGGGAGCCTTGTAGGTTTTTGAGATTGGTATGATGAGAATCAATATTAAAATAGAGGATGCGGGACTTCCCTGGCAGCGCAGTGGTTAAGAATCCACCTGCCTATGCAGAGAACACAGGTTCGAGCCCTGGTTTGGGAAGATCCCACATGCTGCGGAACAACTAAGCCCGTGAGCCACAACTACTGAGCCTACGCTCTAGAGCCCACGAGCCATAACTACTGAGCCTGCGTGCCACAATTACTGAAGCCTGCGTGCCTAGAGCCCATGCTCTACAACAAAAGAAGCCACTGCAATGAAAAGGCCATGCACCACAACAAAGAGTAGCCCCTGCTCGCCACAACTAGAGAAAGCCTGCACGCAGCAATGAAGACCCAACAGAGCCAAAAATAAATTAATTAATTACTTTTTTAAAAAAATAGAGGATGGGTGGAATCAGGGAAACCATATTCAGGGTACCATTTAGAATCTGCATTGTAGAAATCCAGCAGTGACAACTGTCAATGCCTTCCAGCCAAAAACCACCAGGAATTCTCATTTCTAGTTTACTGTTCCTTGCAACAAGGAGGCAGCACACCATGGAGAACCGTGGGGGAGGGTCTGAGTAAGAGGGCATTAGAAAAGATTTGGGCTTGTGTTAGGTGATGTTAGGACAGCATAGGTTTGCTGTCAGGAACTGGGGACAAGTCTATGACTCAGTATCTTAATAAAACTATCTACAAGGTGGGGAAAACTGTCAAAGCTAAAACTGTGGGTGGTAAAAGGAGCAGCAGTCATTTATATCAGTCAAGACAGGGGGATAAGAACTTCCCCAGTGACACAGTGGTTAAGAATCTGCCTGCCAATGCAGGAGACACGGGTTCGAGCCCTGGTCCAGGAAGATCCCACATGCCACGAAGCAACTAAGCCCGTGCACCACAGCTACTGAGCCTGAGCTCTAGAGCCCGCGAGCCACAACTACTGAGCCCGTGTGCCTAGAGCCCATGTTCCACAACAAAGAGTAGCCCCGGCTCACCGCAACTAGAGAAAAGCCCACACGCAGCAACGAAGACCCAATACAGCCAAAAATAAATAAATAAATAAATTTATTTTTTATAAAAAGGGAATAGGGAGTGCTATAATTTGGGGGGTTTTGTTTTTTCTTTTCGTTTTTTGTTTGTTTTGTTTTTAGGGGGTGCTGTAATTTTAAATGGGATGATCAGTACCAGCCTCACTGAGAAGATGACATTAGACCAAACTTCAGGAGGAGCATTCTGGGAATTCCCTGGCTGTCCAGTGGTTAGGACTCGCGCTTTCACAGCTGAGGGCTCAGGCTCAATACCTGGTCGTGGAACTAGGATCCTGAAAGCCACAAGGCGTAACCAAAAAAAAAAAAAAGATCATTTTGCCAAGGAGAGGTTCTGGTAGAGAAGACAGCCAGTGCAAAAGCCCTAAGGCTCCAGAGCTCAAGGAACAGCCTGGAGGCCAGACTAGCTGGAGCATGTTAGAGAGGCCACAGGGCCTGTAAGCATCATTGGATTTTGGCTTTTACTCTAAGTGAGCTGAGGAGCTATCAGTCTTGAGCAGAGAGATGAGATGCAGAATATATCTCATTGGAGACAGAAACTTTTGAGTTTTGCTATAAAGGAGAAATGAGGTAATAGCATAAGAGATGGGGGCAGGTGACAAGAGAAGGTTTTGTTTTTTTTTTAAGAGAAATAGCATAATTGCATGTTGAACGTTTGGCTTGAAATTAAAATCACAATTCTTGACTCTTCTGCTTCCCCAGTGCACTGCTTTATTTGACTGCTCTATGTATTGAGAGAGAAGGGGCTGTACTTGCTTGATCCATTCATTCAATGAATTACTTAGTATCACAACATATACAAACTAATGTAACCAAATCGAAGTTAATAATTTCTGAAATCTATAGTTTTCAGCTTCTGGACAAGTATCTAGCTGTAAAAGTGATTTCTTAATAAACTCTTTCAAATTCACTCTTTCCCCACAATCTTTCCACATAATAGAGAATTAAGAAAATATGTCATGACACAAACTACTTGTCAAACAATTACAGTAGTAAAATATTCAAAAGGCCCCTTCAACAAATTTTATGACTACAGCTCAAGAGTTTAGTAATCAACTCGTACATGAATCCTGAAATTTTTCCTTTTTTTTTTGGCTGTGCACGCACGGCATGCGGGAGTTTAGTTCCCTGACCAGGGATCCAACCCATGCCCCCTGCAGTGGAAGCGCGGTGCGCTAACTACTGGACTGCCAGGGAAGTCCCTGAATCCTGAATATTTTAAAAGATGGTATCAAATGTTTTGTAAAACTGTCCCAGCATTTATGACTTAACTGTTCTTTTAACTGTTCTTTTAGATGAGATTTACTTTTTTTCTTTTTGCTGAATTGCTCATTTAGCTGTTTAGAAAAATGATATCAGCTGTAAGGAATTTTTGCATAATTGGCCATCTGTTTCAAGGTAATGATTACAGACTGCACCCTGCAAGTGATTCATAGGTTTCGTTAACTTCCTCCTTCAGAAACCAGGAAATAGGTGAAATCCATAATTATCAGTTTCACTACAGCATCTTTTTGAGGTAGTAAGTATTTTGGTGGTTGAGTCTGAGGGTTTACTTGAAAAGATCATTTGTGTAAAAAAGAAGTTTTGCCGGTTTGTATTTGGAATCTGAATATAGTTACCAAGAATCCCACAGCTGCTATGCAATGAACTTGGAACCAGGAAACCTTGATTCGAATCCCGACTCCGCCACACATGAGTCCAGTGACTCTGGGCAAGCTACTTGACTTCTCAGAGCCTCATGTAGCTCAACTGCAAAATGAGAAGACTCCTTGCCTCAGTGCTATGGTGAGGATGGAATGACCACCCTGTAGCCTTAAACGCCTCGCACAGCCAGGGACACATTACAGACTCCCTGCCATCAGGTCAGGCCAACTCCTTCCCTCTTTTCCTTAGCAGAGAGAGTACAGCTCTTCATACAGTGCCATTTGTATCCTTATAGCCACCTCTCTAGAGAAAAGGCAGGACTTCTGATATAGTCATATAAAGGGGGAAAATTTTTGTTTTTTCCCCACTGACATCTCAACAGTTTATACCACTATTCCTCTTGCTGGGGGAATGGGATGAGAAATGGGATCTCACTAGTGTACATTTTATTTTAATAAATTACTCGTTTCAAAAGTAACTATTGAGGACTTCCATGGTGGCGCAGTGGTTAAGAATCCACCTGCCAATGCAGGGGACACAGGTTCAATCCCTGGTCCGGGAAGATCCCACATGCAGCAGAGCAACTAAGCCCGTGCGCCACAAATACTGAGCCTGCGCTATAGAGCCCGCGAGCCACAACTACTGAGCCTGCGTGCCACAACTACTGAAGCCCGCGCGCCTAGAGCTCGTGCTCTGCAACAAGAGAAGCCACTGCAATGAGAAGCCTGCGCCCTGCAACAAAGAGTAGCCCCCGCTCGCCACAACTAGAGAAAGCCCGCGTGCAGCAGTGAAGACCAAATGCAGCCAAAAAATATTCATTCATTCATTAAAAAAGTAACTATTTAGATACTTTGACACATACTATGATGATCAATACTTTACCTTGAATATACTTAACTCTTTTTAGTCTAGATGGAAAACCTGCATTAATGTTTATTATATGCATAAACATACTAATATATATATCTAGGTTTATAAAAATGTATGAACTTTGATAAAGCACATCAAAATACCTAATGTTTATCTTGAAATTTTAATGCAAGTCAGCACATTGTAAACTTAAAATGCTGAACGTGGTTGCCAAGTTATTGCTGAGACACCCTGGAAAACTTGGGAAGCAATATAACTTCATGGAATTTGGAGCCAGAAAAAAAACCTGGGTTTAAACTCAGGCTCTGGGACTTCCCTAGTAGTCCAGTGGTTAAGACTCTGCACTTCCAATGCAGGGGGCATGGGTTTGATCCCTGGTCGGGGAACTAAGATATCACATGCCGCACAGCATGGCCAAATAAATAAATTAATTAAATAAACACAGGATCTGCCACTTACTATATGTAATTTTGAAAATTTTCTGAACCTCAAAGCATTAGTTTCCTATCTGTGAAGTAGGGATAATAATAATACTTCTCAGGGATTAAGTGGATTGAGTAAAGTCATGCATCTAGAACTCAAAATAGTATCCCATTATGATGAGGAAGACTTAATGCAAAGTAAATAAATCTGGAGTCCCTGGTTACAGGACAGATATTTAAAGTTGTCAGTTAAGAATGCTAACTAGCTCACTTAGCTTAGAAACAAGAAGATCCAAGTTTAAAATAACAGCCCAGCTTTTTTGTTGCTAGCTATGTGACCTTGGCCAAAGGCCAGACACATTGTACCTCAGCCCACTCATTTAACTGTTAGGTATTAATGATATTAGGTATTAATGATATTAGTTACAATTTGTAAAGCACTGACCATACACCAATGCAATCTGATAGGTTTACACATGCACTCCAGTCTTTACATTAACGCTTCAAGGTAGATATCCTTATCTCTATTTTACAAATGGCTGAAATTGAGAGAAGTTAAACTTGTTCAAGGCCACCCAGCTAGTAAGTGGTAGAGCCTGGATCCACAGTGGGGTTTGTCAGTCTCCAAATCCTGTCCTTAACTACCCAATGAACTCTCTGCCACCTACCTCTCTTAGAGAAGATCAAATAACATTTTTCCTGCAAGAGTGCTTTTTGAATTGAAACGTCCTATACAAACGTGAAGTATTATCGTTAATACTCTATATCAATCTAAATAATTCATAGAATGGGTCTGTGATTTGCCCCCTCAGTGCCTGGGAACCCTGAAAGAATAAAAGGTTAGCTTCAAGATCTCTTTCATCTCCTCTTGGAATTTTGTCTTGACCTCAATTTCGCTTGAACTGACCTGATAAACAACATTAAAGAATAGATAGCCAAATGCTGCTCTTTGCCACCCAAAGGCAGCTCTCTGCACTCTCAGGAGTCCAGGGCAACAAGGTCTTGTGCTTTTCCTTGAAATATGGACAAAATATTTTCTTGGACTGACTTCTCACACCTGCATTTGCAGTTAGCTTGGGTAAGTATAAATAAAAGTGGTCACATAAATGTCCGCCTAAACTAGGGCTTTGGAAATCACCCTATAACAAACTCCAGTTCCTGGCACACATGCTATCGATCTAATAAAAGCAAATTTCAGTCCCTTTTCAAGGATATGGGGTAAAATTTATAGGGGCTTTTCCCTCTGAAATTTTTGTCAACTAGTCCCGCATAGTTTAGTATAACTCTCTTAGTTATCCACCCTTGGAATAATAAGCTTCCCGGAAATACCAAAGCGTTGATGACATGTGACATGATATATGCGGGTCAAAATGGGGCTCGGTTTGGTATCATCCGGAAGGCACCCCCTAGCCCGCCAATCCCGGAGATGCTCAGCGTGGCCCGCTCACCCCTGCAGAGGAAGCAGGAGGGCAAAGTCCAGACAAAGTGAAGGGTGTTAATTTGCCGAGCCAGATCTCGACGCTGGGAAGGCGCCGAAGCTGCTGAATCTCGGGTTACTAGAGCATGCTCATTTACATGAGGAAGAAAGGTCGTCCCGGGTTTCCCAGAGGCCAGATAGAGACTGGAGAGTGTGACTTTCTCCAGTCCTGGGACTTACCTCTTCCCTTCCCTGTAAGGCCCTCTCGCTCTCCCTGGGGCGCTCACAGCCGCGGACCCCACCCCGCTTCCGACTTCGGGATCCGGGAAGCGCAGCTCAACCAGCCGGAGCCGATTTAAACCTGCGCGGGGCGGTGGGAGAAGCGGCGAGAGGGAGCGAGAGGCTGAGCCCCAGCCCCCGGCGCTTACCTCCGACGGCGAAATCTCAAACACGCTCGCGATCTTGGCGTAGAGCTCCTGGATGCTGGAGAAGTTCTCCACTCTGCCCGTGGCGCTGCCGTGGGCCAGCTGCGTGTGGAAAACCAGCCTGCAGGTGGGCGCCGGGAGGCTGGGTAGGCTGCCGCCAGCCGCATTAGTCTGCTCGCCCTCCACCAGCCGGGAGGTCTCCTTGGTATTGAATTTCTTTTTTCTCCGCAGCCGCAGGGGCATCTTGCCTGGCCGAGGGCGGGGACCC
The DNA here is from genome assembly GCF_937001465.1 of Orcinus orca. Taxonomy (NCBI): domain Eukaryota; kingdom Metazoa; phylum Chordata; class Mammalia; order Artiodactyla; family Delphinidae; genus Orcinus; species Orcinus orca. The sequence continues at coordinate 144,656,801 of NC_064559.1, forward strand.
ACCTGCACTGCCACGGACTGCTACCTCCTTGGCCTGGGCCCGCGGACTTTGTGCTATGGGCCTGCCGGCTCCGGGCAGGTGCAGCCTGGGCTGGGCCAATGGCAGAGGCGCTCCCGCCAGGCCCCGCCTGCTCAGGGCCCTCCTCCACTGAGAGGAGCTGCACCTGCAACCCGCCGAGCAGCCACCTGCCCTCCGGATGGATCAGGGAGAAGAAAAGTTGGACCCTGAGGAAGGGGAATGTTGCCTACCATTCCAGTTCTACAAGGATCAAGCCATCAACCATCGCAGCTGCCCCGGATGGTGTGCCCTGAGGGGAATTCAGGATGGAGAAAACAAGGAAGCATTCTGTTGTTTGGATACTGGCCCTAGATAGTTAAGATGCACATCTAAGGAATCATTTCAGTGAACTCAGACTCTTGCATCTTCCCCTACATAGGAAAGCACTACAATCATTAACTTGAGACGTCTGTCCTTTGTGATTAGCAGTAATCTTTTCATGTTCCATAACACGTTTTTATCCAACAAAAACACCCATATATCCTGGCTCCTCCCTTACCTCTTCTGAGCAGTTCCTCAGAGCTATCTGAGAGGCTCTCCTCCGCTATAGTGCTCAGTCAGGTCCCCGAATGAAACAACTCAAAACGTTTAGGTTGTGCAGGTGCTTCAGTCAATAGCCCATTCCCTCCTCTCATCTCCTGGCTTCTTTCCCCTCCTTAAAAATGGTTCAATTTCTAGGGATTTCCCTAGTGGTGCGGTGGTTAGGAATCCGCCTGCCAATGTGGGGGACTCAGGTTCTAGCCCTGGTCCGAGAGGATCCCACATGCCCTGTAGCAACTAAGTCCATGCGCCACAACTGCTGAGCCTGCGCTCTAGAGCTCACAGGCCACAACTACTGAGCCCACGTGCCATGACTACTGAAGCCCGCACACCTGGAGCCATGCTCCGCAACAAGAGAAGCCACCGCAGTGAGAGGCCTTTGCACCACTATGAAGAGTGGCCCCCACTCGCCGCAACTAGAGAAAGCCCACGCGCAACAATGAAGACCCAATACAGCCAAAAATAAATAATAAATAAATAAATTTTGTTTTTAAATGACTCAATTTCTATAAAAGCCTTAGGATTCTGATTCTACAGAACAACACATCTTAGAATACAAACATGCTGGCCCTTCTGGTGATGGTCATAAACGTGTGGTCGGCACTCACACACGATTGGGCCACATGCCTTCGTAACTATATGTCTGGGCCATTGGGAATAGGAATTTAAGTGGAAGTCAATCTCCATCTTTCTTCTCTGTACCTTACACCCTGCAAGGCAGAATTGGAAGAAGTTTTGAGATTAGTGCCACATTGAATTCATAGTTAAACACCCTCAGCCATGCCCTCAGCAACTCTCAGTAATCCTTTTTACTTCTTCCTGGGCATCTTTCTCTCCCAAACGTTCAGCACTCTCCCAAGGTGATTTACTCCACCTCCGCCCTCCTTGGTCTCTGTAGAAAACCCTGTCTCTTATTCTACAGAGGAAATTGAGGCCACTCAGTGTGACTCCTGAACTCCCTCAATTCCCCACCCTTTGTCTGTAATTCCACCAACCTCCCTTCTCCAAACTCTGAAGAAATCTCTTCTTTTATTTGACCCTTGAGCTGATCTGTTCATTCCTTGAGAATCTCTATGTTTAAGCTACCTGTTGACTCTCGTCTTTCATCTCCCCACCTGGTACCATCCACTGATGGTCAAAAGCCCAAATCTTTTACATTGTTTTCAAGTCCTCCACCCCTCCGCCCCTGCAGTCACCTCTGCATTTTCACAGCAAAGCAAAACAGTCTTGAATTAGCTGCATTTCCTCAATTCCCCCTTTGCTCTTAGACTCACTGTGATCAGACTTTGCCCTCACTCTTCACTGAAATTGCTCTTACTATGGTCAGCACTTAATCATCAGATATGATTAATACTTTTCAGTCTTACTTCACCTTTTGGAATATCTGACAGCATTGACCATCTTATTCTTAAATCACAGCTCTGTTTTGGCTTCTACTAAAATAAAAACATACAACATGAGAGTTCTGAGTTTCAGGTTTTTTTGGAGATTTACTGAGGACTATAGCCCAAGAGACAGCATCTCAGATAGCTCTGAGGAACTGCTCAGAAGAGGTAAGAGGGAGGTCAGTATCTATGTGCTTTTGGCAAAGGGGGTACATGTACCCAAGCACACATCTCAGTAGAAGGTTGCTGTCAGACATGAGGAACAGATATCTTCATAAATGGTTTTAGTGCTTTTCTAAGTATGGGAAGGCACAAGAATCCAGGTTTATAAAAAATTTCTTCTGAAAATATTTAACTATTTGAAGCTTTGTTCTACCAGTTTTCCCAGAGTCTTTTTCCTAATCTCTGTCCTGAACTCCTTTCAGGGTGTGTTAAAGGTCAGCAGCTGCAGTGGCTAATAACTCAATTCCACTTGTGATATCAACAAATTCGAATGAATGCCTCTCTTCTTGAAGCTTCCAAGATATCTTGAGATTCCTGCACTTGTCAGGAGATGGCCTTCATTATTCACCTGATAAGTCTGCTGGGAACCTAAGAGTTTCCAATTTCTGGAGGGATGAGGTAGAGAGAAAAGATAAAAGTTTCAATTCTGCTTACAAGGATATAATTTACCAAATTGCTGTAAGCCATAATTAGCTTAAGGGGAAATGTTTCCTTATATCTGGAAAACACAGAGTAAAAGCCAGTAACATTTCAGACAAAAAATTTTTAAAAACATAAAAATTATAACCATATTCAGTAGTTCACTCAGTCCTATGTAACTAATCCTTGATCTCTTGTTAACAGTTTTATGAAGCCATCAGGGTTTCCATTAAAATTCTTTAATTCCTTACCCAGTTCAGCTGTATGATCTGAAATTTATCAGAAACCTGTACTTGTCAAACAGTCCTTTCTATGAATCTTGAAGATGAAGCTTTATTTTTTTGCAAAAACATCAATACAACAATAACTGTCTATAAATGACAAAAGATTTTAAAAGGCATAGTTAAAGATCTTATTTCAATGCAATTGACAAAGAAGCTTGGTTACTGCTGTGACATACAACATCTTAAAATAACTAGAATTATGACTGATAACATTTTGCCAGGACATACCAGATTTTTAGGAATTCCATATAATTTCTAGAATACCTGTATTAATAATATTTACCCCAATATAACATAGGAAGGTTTATCACTCATTTAATGATGCTTCCCATGTAATTTAAAATATCAAATAAACCTAATTAATTTAATACCTCTTTTTGGAGTTCCATGGCGGTCCAGTGGTTAAGACACTGCAGTGTCAATGCAGGGGGCACGGGTTCAATCCCTGGTCGGGGAACTAAGATACCACATGTTGCGTGGTGAGGCCAAAAGATAAATTAATTAATTAATTAAATAAAATTATTTTTTAAAAAGGGCAGACCTTCCCTGGCAGTCCAGTAAGCCTCTGCACTTCCACTGCAGGGGGCATGGGTTCAATCCCTAAGATACCGCATGCCATGCAGCGCAGCCAAAAAAATTAATTAATTAATAAATTGAAAAAAGAAAGAAAGATTTCAAAGGCAAATTCAGAAAGTTATGATACATTACTTAAAAGGTAAAGAGGGACTTCCCTGGTGGCACAGTGGTTAAGAATCTGCCTGCCAATGCAGGGGACACAGGTTCGAGCCCTGGTCCAGGAAGATCCCACATGCTGCAGAGCAACTAAGCCTGTGCACCACAACTACTGAGCCTGCACTCTACAGCCCATGAGCCACAACTACTGAGCCCATGCGCTGCAACTACTGAAGCCCGTGCTCCTAGAGCCTGTGCTCCACGACAAGAGAAGCCACCACAATGAGAAGACCATGCACCGCAACAAAGAGTAGCCTCCACTCGCTGCAACTAGAGAAAGCCCATGCTCAGCAACAAAGGTCCAATGCAGCCAAAACTAACTAAATAAATAAATAAATAAGGAAAGAAACTTTACAATCTGTTACCGAAAGCAAATCAACTTCCTAAGAGAACTTTGTTTTCTTCACAGAGAGAGAAAACCAAATTCAAGTTTTGCACCACTTTACCTTTAACCTTAAAATGTATCTACTCAATTAAATTCATTCTAATCTAAGTCAGTCCTGACCACACATAGGATTCCTTTCTAAGGACTCTTTTTTAATTTCTTCCCCAGGAACCTTCCACAACTTGCTATATCCATATTAATTTGTCCCTTATTTTCTTTCTTATTCAGAAATAACCAGCTTTAAGACAAAATTACTTTATTTTCCCTTAACAAAATGCATTTCCATTCCTCATATCTTCTTTTACTGAAAACACAACTCTTACTTTCCTTGCATAGTGAAATGTTTCCCTTATTATTTCTATTAGCTTTAAGTACATATTTTAATTAGAATTCTCAACTCTTAAAAATCTTAATTTCTAGTGAAAACAAAGAAGTAAGCACTTAGGAAATTTTACATTACCATTCTGTTGATTGGCAAACTTATAAACACTATAATGTCTAAAAACATGCTTTCTTATAGAAAATGTCTCAGTGTGGCACCAAACGTATTTATTAATCATCCTTAAATATCTTTAGTTTCTCTGTAAAAGAAAGCCAGTGTTCAGTAATTAATGTTTCAGTATCTTATTTTATTTGGAAATGACCTAGATAGTCAATAAACTTCCATCATTTAACTTAATTTAGCAAAACTGTAAAGTTTCAAGTTAGCAAAATCTGGAGAGACTATTTTTAGGTAGACATTCCTAAAACATAATTATTCCTAAAGAGTTTACCTTTAGGTTCTTAATCTCATTTACATTTAATTTACTTATTAAAAACTTCATCACACCAAGTTATTTTTCTTGGTAAATAAAAAAGCTGACAAACTTTGGTAAAGCTGACAAACATTGCACCAGATATAGTAGGATCTTATTTGACTTCTAGTAAACCTAGGTACAATCATACTATTATACTTAATGTTGATGACTCTAAAGACATGTCTGTATTGATTAAACTAAATTTAATACCAAATATTAATTTAATACTGAATATTTCCCAGTTAACATGAACCTGAAATTCATTTGGGTTAGCTTCTTTTATATTTCTGAGAATTTAAATAAGCACTTAATTTCCTTTAAGTCAATTAAATAGAACTCATTTGCAAATTAATTTTGGTAATACCATCTGGAGGTAGAGACACATCACACATCTCTAACATACACACAGCCATACATATATCCGTATAGACACAGAGAGATCTCACAGTTGGATTTTAAAACTTAGTCATGAATCATGTGTTACAATATAAAACTCACTAGTTCATAAGTAACAATTGGAATAAGTTAAGTTTACTCGTTTGAGTTTAAAAAGGCCTCCCCCCCACACTTTTTATTCTCAGTCTCAGGAATTGAAGATGGTCTAGATAAGACATGAATTTCTAAGAGCCCTACTAGAACATTTACATCTCAAGACACAGAGAGAGAAATGCAAGCTTCTCCTAGAAGGACTTTCCCTTAGGATCAGAATTCTGAAAGGATATTTTATCAAGTTGGCTTTCTTGAACTTAACTGCATATGCAACGAAAGAGCCCCATCTTGGCCATTTTGGAAGCAAGATTTCCTTTAATTCCCAATTAAGTTGGTGCTTGTAAGTATAAGTTTTGTATGTACATAACCTGGCTCGGGTGTTAGTTGGAGGCTGGCTTTCTTTCTTTCTTCTTTTTAATTTAATTTAATTATTATTTTTTATACAGCAGGTTCTTCTTAGTTATCTATTTTATACATATTAGTATATATATGTCAATCCCAATTTCCCAGTTCATCCCACCACCGCCACCCCTGCCCCTGCTTTCCCCTCTTGGTGTCCATAGGTTTGTTCTCTACATCTGTGTGTCTATTTCTGCCTTGCAAACCTGTTCATCTGTACCATTTTTCTAGATTCCACATATATGCCTTAATATATGATATTTGTTTTTCTCTTTCTGACCTACTTCACTCTGTATGACAGTCTCTAGGTCCATCCACGTCTCTGCAAATGACCCAATTTTGTTCCTTTTTAAGGCTGAGTAATATACCATTGTATATATGTACCACAACTTCTTTATCCATTCGTCTGTCGATGGGCATTTAGGTTGCTTCCATGACCTGGCTATTGTAAATAGTGCTGCAATAAATATTGGAGCGCATGTGTCTTCTTGAATTATGGTTTTCTCAGGGTATATGCCCAGTAGTGGGATTGCTGGGTCTTATGGTAATTCTATTTTTAGTTTTTTTAAGGAGCCTCCATACTGTTCTCCATAGTGGCTGTATCAATTTACATTCCCACCAACAGTGCAAGAGGGTTCCCTTTTCTCCACACCCTCTCTAGCATTTGTTGTTTGTAGATTTTCTGATGATGCCCATTCCAACCAGTGTGAGGTGATACCTGATTGTAGTTTTGATTTGCATTTCTCTAATAATTAGTGATGTTGAGCAGCTTTTCATGTGCCTCTTGGCCATCTGTACATCTTCTTTGGAGAAATGTCTATTTAGATCTTCTGCCCATTTTTTGATTGGATTGTTTGTTTTTTTAATATTGAGCTGCATGAGCTGTTTATATATTTTGGAGATTAATCCTTTGTCCGTTGATTCGTTAGCAAATATTTTCCCCCATTCTGAGGGCTGCCTTTTTGTTTTGTTTATTGTTTTCTTTGCTGTGCAAAAGTTTTAAGTTTCATCAGGTCCCATTTGTTTATTTTTGTTTTTATTTCCATTTCTCTAGGAGGTGGGTCAAAAAAGATCTTGCTGTGATTTATGTCAAAGAGTGTTCTTCCTATGTTTTCCTCTAAGAGTTTTATAGTGTCCAGTCTTACATTTAGGTCTGTAATCCATTTTGAGTTTATTTTTGTGTATGGTGTTAGGGAGTGTTCTAATTTCATTCTTTTACATGCAGCTGTCCAGTTTTCCCAGCACCACTTATTGAAGAGACTGTCTTTTCTCCATATCCTTGCCTCCTTTGTCATAGATTAGTTGACGATAGGTGCGTGGGTTTATCTCTGGGCTTTCTATCCTGTTCCATTGATCTATATTTCTGTTTTTTGTGCCAGTACCATATTGTCTTGATTACTGTAGCTTTGTACTATAGTCTGAAGTCAGGGAGTCTGATTCCTCCAGCTCCGTTTTTTTCCCTCAAGATTGCTTTGGCTGGAGGCTGGCTTTCTAATGCCCCTCTTTTAGTAATGGTATTAGGCCAGCCTCCCACCTAATCACCCAGTCCAGACCACTCAGTGTCTTTCAACTGAGCAAATCCCTGTATCTTTCAACTGGAGAGCCCGATACCTGTTATATACCACTAAACAAAACTTAGGCTCATCAACCAACAATTGGGAGGGCCAAGAACCAGAAGAGGCTTACTCAAATTTGTCTGGGCTCACCAAGGAGGCAGACAAGCACAAGGGGCCCTTCTGGTACCAAGGATCCAGATCCACATAAAGTTCAGGCAAAGGAGAGAAGTCTGCTCTGAGTCACTTAGTGGTCACCAAAACTGTCAACTGAAATAAAAACACACAAAATGAGAGCTCTGAGCTTCAGTTTTACTGGGGGACTTACTGAGGACTACAGCCCAGGAGACAGCCTCTTGGAAAGCTCTGAGTAACTGCTCAGAAAAGGTAAGGGGGAAGGTCAGTATCTATGTGATTTTTGGCAAAGGGGGTACATGCAACTAAGCACACATCTCAGTAGAAGGTTGCTGCTAGTCATGAGGAACAGATATCTTCATTAATGGTTTTGGTACTTTTCCAACTATGGGAAGATGCAAGAATCCAGGTTCATAGAAAATTCTCCTGAAAATATCTAACTATCTGAAAGCCTATTCTGCCAGTTTTCCAGAGCACAGAGTACCTCACTCCTGATCTCTCCCCTGGCCTCCTTTCAGGATGCTAAAGTTCAGCAGCTGCAGCGGCTAATAACTCAATCCTTGTAGAGCCGAACGGCGATCAACCTTCATTAGTTGGCACTTCCTTACCTCTCCCCATCTTTGCTAACTGCTACTCTGCAGGAACTTTGTTCTGCAAGGAAGGTGTTTTTCTTTGGCCATCTTGTCTTCTTACCCTACATGCTCTCCCTGAATGACCACATCTATTCTTCTGGTTTCAGCAGATGTTGTTGATCTCCAAATTTGTATCTACAGCTCCATCTACCAGAAAGGGAATGTACTGTAGGAAACTAAAATTGAGATTGTACAAGTTCATCCTTTCTCCTGAAAAGTATCTTTTTTTTTCTCCTGATTTCAGTAAACAGGATCACGTACTCAGTGGCCCAGACCAGACATATTTGAGTCATCATACCAAGCTTTTTTATTTTCCCTCACCTCTCATATCATTTCAGTCCTGAAAATCCATGTTTTCCTAATTAAGGTTAGCAGAATTACAGGGGGAGACAAAGAGAGTCTATTAATTCCTTAGGATAACTTAACATTTTTTCTGTTTATATTTCTATAACTTAAGAAATTAATATAAACATATTATGATTCATAGTCTGGTTCATACTCCCTCAAAATGGAATATTGCTACAGGATCTCAAGGCTTGAATTTACCTTTGTACTTACGGTTGTTATAGCACCAAATAGCATTACCTTGTCTTGAGCTAATGAGAAAAGATTAGAGAAAACCTAGTAAGTACTATAAATAATGCATTCCCATCAAGTGAAATAATGTCACAATATATTGCCTGAGTAAAAAGCTTACTGAAATTTGATTAAAGAAAAGTAAGAAGAGAAGTGAGTCATCGTAGGGTATACGGCAGATACATTATCAATATCTACATGTGATGTATGAAGGATTAGTACAAGGGAACACAATAGGGTGTGAAGTTAAAAACTTCAAAGATAAGAATCCCTTTAAGCTGTATCAAATAAAATATCAAATAAACAGGTAAAAATATTGGCATAAGGTGGGAAGTTTGAATTCTATAGCCCTTCTTTCTTTTTTTCTATATTTATGTTTTTTATTATCATTTAGTTTTGGCTGCATTGGGTCTTTGTTGCTGCACGTGGGCTTTCTCTAGTTGTGGCAAGCGGGGGCTACTCTTTGTTGCGGTGCGCAGGCTTCTCATTGCGGTGGCTTCTCTTGTTGCGGAGCACGGGCACTAGGCACACGGCTTCAGTAGCACACGGGCTTAGCTGCTCCACAGCATGTGGGATCTTCCCAGACCAGGGTTTGGACCCGTGTCCCCTGCATTGGCAGGCAGATTCTTAACCACTGTGCCACCAGGGAAGCCCTCTATAGCCTTTCAATTCCATTTATTTTTCTTTGCCTACAGAGTGGAAGTTTCCCTTAAGGTCTACATCAAGTTCACCTTTACCATAAAATCTCACTTAAGCGTGCTATATGTCAATTATATCTCAATAAAACTGGAAGAAAAGAAAATCTCACTTGAGGGACCAGCTGTATCAGCCATAGTAATAGAAGGAAATAGATGGTACACTCAAATTAAGAATATATGGTGATGGTTTAATAAAAGGAATGGACAGGTAGCAGTCAGGGTATACTCATAACATATAGTATAATACCCCACAGCCCTTTCTATTCCCAAGTCCAAAGAAATGAGGAATTAGGAAATTCTGTAGAGAGAATCACCTTAAGAGGAGCTGTGACATTTGCTTGAAGGAAACAGGTAGCCAAAGGCAATCTAGAAGGAAAGAAGCTAGGGAAATGAATAGCTTGACCTAATATTACCCTTAGACCTGAGCAAAGGGAGCACCTACTCCAGCCCTCCTTCAGCTGCAAAAAATCCTATAAGATATGGAGTCCACAGGGTCAAGGGGCATGGTCACCCAGAACTCATGCCCTCCCTTCTAGACCATGCTCTGGATACACAGGATCCTGGGTTTCCCTGCTCAAGTGGCCCCAAGTCTTGTTCCAAAAACTGCATAGGCTTTCCCAGGGTCAAGGCAGGTCAGCACCTGATGTGCACAACCGTATGCCTGGGGGGTGGCCCAGGAGCAGCTCTTCGCCACAATAAGAGGTGGGGGGGGAGCACAGAGCAGAGCTGGGTAGGAAAAGAATGAGGTAGGCTTCAGGCAGAGACCTGTTTCTCCCCATGTCCCTACATTCCTCTGTGTAACTCTGATGATCTGGAGACCTCAAATTTTGAACCTGGCCTTTCAGATCATTATTAAAATATACTGGTCAAAATAGGAGGCTAGAACATATATTATTTGACAGTTTGTTTCTAAGCAATTAGTTTTCAGTAGTTAAGATATGGTAACTGGGCCTCCATGTGTACTCTTGCCCCGCATCTCACACATGTGCCTACCCTGACTTCATTCTCCTCCCCAGGTCACCTGCCCAAATGCAACCTTGAACCAAACCAGATGTCAGAGGAAAGAGAGTGTCTGTTGACATTGTCCAGGCTGCAGATGTCTCCAGGAAAAATTGGAAAACATGAAGTTTGGGTCTAGAGAGGCTGGCATACCAGCCCACCTAATCCCATCTATTGTACCAGAAATATTTCTCCGCAACAGAGTTCTGAATTTGCATATATGCTGACTTTTTTCACATATGGTAAATTGTCTACCCAACCACACAGTTCCTTGAAGTTAGAGAACATGTTTCATATTCCTCTTTGGTACCCTCTCCAGATTCTCAAGTAGTGTTACATATGTAATATATATCAGTAAATATCATTGGATAAAATAAACCGATCTTTGTTCCTACCTAAGACAAATGAATTAACTACAATTAATCAAAAATATTGTCTGGGGCTTCCCTGGTGGCGCAGTTGTTCAGAATCCACCTGCCAATGCAGGGGACATGGGTTCGAGCCCTGGTCCAGGAAGATCCCACATGCCATGGAGCAACTAAGCCCGTGTGCCACAACTACTGAACCTGCGCTCTAGAGCCTGGGAGCCACAACTACTGAAGCCCGCGTGCCTAGAGCCTGTGCTCCACAAGAGAAGCCACCGCAATGAGAAGGCCCTCACACCACAATGAAGAGTAGCCCCCGCTCGCCACAACTAGAGAAAGCCCGCACACAGCAATGAAGACCCAAGGCAGCCATAAATAAATAAATAAATAATTTTAAATATATATATATAGTCTTTGCTTTACATCTAGGCGTAGAGTTCAACCCAGTTATCAATCTACAGTACTTCCACTCAGTAGCATTTTGTGTTGCTACAGCCTAAAAGTATCAACAATAAAATCAAGTATGAGTTGTCATAAAAAAAAAATTCTAGGATTAAATTAATATAACTTTATATGCCTGCCAAAAGCAATAATATTACCTTGTTTGTAAGAAAACATGTAGTCATCAAATGAATCATAAGACAAATTTACTAACTTGTTTTTCCCAGCAAATATAGCCTCTAATTACATGTAACATTAGTAGTTCTGAAGAAACACACACCGCCCACCCCACTCAACACTCTTCCCCTCCCCCACACCAGTTATGTATGTATCCAGTAAGCAAATACTTGGGAGAAAATAAACACAGGATTTGTTAAACCATAGGCAGTTTTCCCTGGAACTAAAGATAGCATGTTTTATAGTTGCATGGAAACAATGAACAACTGAAGATGACGAGTAGGCAAGGAAATAACCCTTATTTAGCTGAAATTCAGATAAATCCTTTTAGGAATAATTGGAAATTAAGAACTGGAAAATGGGAAGAGGGAAAGAAGGTGAAGTGATATAGTAGGAAGAATAAGATAATAATATGTAGTTGTTCGCTGAGCACCTACTGTGTGTCTGGCATAGTGTTCACTATGTTACATGCATTGTCTCATTCATTGATACTTGGAGGAAACCCTCTGGCTTGGAATCCAACTTACTCTGCATCTCTAAGGTTATGGTAAATAAAACAGTAAAGAAACAATAATAGATGTGAACAGTAAACTAATTTAACATAAGTCCTTCTATAATAAAACAAATATGAAAAAGCTGCATGGGATTTAGAAAGTAGTCTCATTCAAAAGTCACATATTTTAATCACTCGAGAACTGTATTCAGAACTGAAAATAGTAATTCGTTGGCATATAAGCCCTTGATGACTCTTCAGAGCTGGGCAAATAATTTCCTTTATATAGAATCCAAAATAGTATTTAGAGTAAAACAAATATTCTCGATGAAATTGATAACTAAGTAACCTTTGAAGATAACCATTATAGTGATTTGGAGGTCAGGATACAGCAAAGGCTAAAAAATGTAATTTCTCTAAGGAAAAATATCTCACATAAGAGTAGAAATAGTGGAGCAATTATATTACATATCAAAAATATGAAATCTGGGGTTGCTTCCATTTGCTGGGAGAAAAGGGTGACAGATTGTCAGCACCTGATACTCATTAGTGGTGATGAGATAATTGTCTCCAACTGTTCCATTTTTAATTTCAAATACATGCAAATAATAGGTTCTGAAACAGGGCCAAATATTTTTCATTTTGTTCCTCGGTTTTATTGGAAAAATTATACAGTAAATGTTATCCAGAAATATTTTGCCACATTGGATAATTAAAATTAGAATACTGAACCTACCCAGAAAGTTTTAAAACTAAGAATTTGATCTGAAAACTAATCAGTATAATATAACCTCCGTCATTTAACGTAACATATTTCAGGTTTTGCTGTAATTTTAGCAGAGACAGGGCTGAAGTTTTTATCTGCCAAGCAGAATGCAGAGAATGTTGTTTTACATGACATACATATAAATTCAAAATCCAAATGGAATTTTTTTTTTTTTTTTTTTTTTTTTTTTTTTTGCGATACGCGGGCCTCTCACTGTTGTGGCCTCTCCCGTCGCGGACCACAGGCTCCGGACGCGCAGGCTCAGCGGCCATGGCTCACGGCCCCAGCCGCTCCGCGGCACGTGGGATCTTCCCAGACCGGGGCACGAGCCCGTGTCCCCTGCATCGGCAGGTGGACTCTCAACCACTGTGCCACCAGGGAAGCCCCAAATGGAATTTTTAAGTGGGCATCCTGCTTTCCACTTTCAAGAGTCAAGTAAACAAATAGAAATTATGAGTTTATATATTTTAAAAAAGGAAAAAAATCAGCCATAAGGGAATGTTACACATCGATGGTATTACTTTCCATACTTTCCACAACTGTTATAAATCAGGGAAACTGTTCAGGATACTGATTAAGTACATGAGTATTGGATTAAGTGACCTGATTCAAGTCATCAAGACATTATATAACAGTAATTGACTATGATTTGGAACAAATCTTTTAATCTCTTGGCTAATTTTTCATACTTGAAGATATTTACTTTTTTTTTTTTGGCCTTGCAGCATACAGGATCTTAGTTCCGCCACACCCGCTCCCTCTGCATTGGAAACACGGAGTCTTAACCACTGGACTGCCAGGGAATTCCCTGAAGATATTTACTTCTTATGGATACTGTGAAGGTTATATGAAATAACATGTAGATCTGGTGGCATAACACCTAGCACATAGTAAGTGATTAAGGAATATTAGTTATTCCTTATTGCATAATAGATAATCATAACGAAAATGAATGACATGCTAAATCAAGTATGTGTTCTATGTTTGATAAGCTTTCATACGGAGTATTTCATTGTACTCAAAGTTTGATAATAGGCTATCTGAACATGGTATATATTTAATTATTCAAAATAATGAATCAGACTAGTTTATTCCAAAAATTTTGGATGAATAAAAGTTGGTTTAAATAGTGAATATAAACTATAAGAGAAATCTTAAGAAAAGACACTTTCAATCCAATCATTTTAAAATATAATAGGAAATTTCAACAGCTTAATTATGCTTATTATTACATGTTTATCTGCTCATTAAATCAAATCCTGAAGTACATTTATTTGGCAAATGAGTATTGCGAGTTATAAAATAAACTGGAAAATTATCAAACGATCTGTCTTCATGATTCATTGTATTTAATATTTCTTTAATTCAGAATAGTCTTTTCTAAATTATTTCAATTTATTGTGTTTCAAAGACATGTTGCATTATCTCCCTCCTTGGACATTTTTCTTAAATAAAAATATTAACAAATAAATTCCACAAGATATCTATTTAAATTATTCAGCATAAATTCAGTCCAACATGTATTGAGAAATTGTTTTGTATAAGGCCTGACCTAAATGTTGGGAAAGAAAAGTCTATTTTCAGGAAGACCCAGTCTAGTGAGGACGAGTTACATAATTGTGAATTATACAAGGCAGATTTTAATGAGCTCTACAAGGAAATAAGCAGAATGAGGGAAAGATTGATTCTGATCAAAGAGATCAGGAATATTTTAGGTTGATCTCGATTTTGACAGAAGATGGGATTAGAATGGTATAAGAACCACATGAGGAGAAAACCTGAGGGGATTTCTTTCTGCACAGGCTAAATATTAGATGTGAATGGCTTATGTTATATATGTGCCTAAGTTTGGAATAAATATATAAAACTGAAAAAGCAGGTCAATACTAGATGATAAATGATCTTGAATACTAGGAAGAAGTTTGAATTTTATTTTGTAAGCAATTGATGATAACCAATGATGTGATTAATGCAGAATACCAGACCAGCAATAAGGACACCTGGCCCAAGCTCTACTGCCACTTAGCTCACGTGCACATCATTCATCAACTCTGCGCATCAGTTTCCTCACTTGCATTTTAAAAAACAAAACTGAGAGTTGAACTGAATCATCTAAGATTCCTTTAAATACAAAAGTAATGTAATTCTGGTGAGTTCCCTGGTGGTCTAGTGGTTAGGATTTGGTGCTTTCACTGATGGGGCCCAAAACTGGGCCACTGGTTGCGGAATTGAAATCCCATTAGCAGTGAGTCGCGGCCAAAAAAAAAAAGTAATATAATTCTATGATTCAATATAAAACTATGGGACTACTTTAACCTTTTATCATTCTGTATAATTTACAAGCTGAAGATGGATTATTCCTATTTAAATAGAACATAGAAAAATTTAAATCATATCATCCTCATGGTTGTTAAATGATGATTCAATTTTGCTGAAATCTGGTTCTAAATCTATAACAAATAAATATTTTCTTTCTGGAAATTAAATAAAATATATTCTAGCACAGGGAACTATACTCAATATTTTGTAATAACCTACAAGGGAAGAGAAGCTTTATATATATATATATATATATATATATATATATATATATAACAATCACTTTGCTGTACACTTGAAACTAACACAACATTGTACATCAACTATACTTCAATTAAATAAATGAAGACATAAATACATAAATAAAATAAATTCCCCCAAAGAAAGTTTATCTCCTCTTCTGCCATTATAGCACTTTCTTCTCTGCCAGGATCTCAAATGCTTTGAAAAAATACAGACTGCCATAAAAATTCCAGGCAAAATATTTAGGCACAGTAGCTGTCATTTAATAAATATCTGTGAAATTATTTTCTCTTTCCTTCCTATTTCTATTGTTAACTTTAACTCAAGACCTCAAAATTTCTTAACACAATCATTTTGATCATCTTGCAGTTGGTCTCATTTCTCTTGTGCTGTATCTTTCCTACATTTGCCATACTTCTGTGAGTGATCTTAGAAAACTTAAATCTAATTGTGTTGCTTCCCTGTTTAAAATTGCTTATAGAAGTAGTTCTCAAAGTGTGGTCCCCAGACCAGCACCATAAGAATCACTCACAAACTTTTTATAAGTGCAGGTTCTCAGGTCCCACTCCAAACCTATGGTCCATGTTTTAACAAGCTCTCCAGGTGACTCTGATGTACCCTAAGTTTGGGAATAACTGGCTTGTAGGATAAAATAAAAGTACCTTAGGTTAGGATACATCCAGCACCAGTTCCTCATGTATTGCCCGGCCTCTCTCCCAAATCACACCCTACATTTTAGCCTTGCCATTATTTTATCTGGCCATTCCTTAAATACTATTATACTTCCTTTTGCTCACTGTACTCCTGGAAAGCATTTTCCCAACATGGCAACCTGATAGCCCCCTGCTCACTTTTCAAAATTCTGCTGAAGGGCATCTGAAGTACTGTAGCAGATATAGATATTATATGGAACCTCTGATAAGTCCCAATAAGAGAATTAGAATGCAAAGCCCTAGGATTTTGCAGTAAGGGCATACTTTCTAATGCCAACAACCATCCTCCCTTTGAAAAGCAGCTCCTGACTTGCTGACGGGTGCTGGTAGAGACTCATCACCTGATGGAGGGACACAAAGTGATTACACAAGCTGAGCTGCTCCTCATGAAGTGAATGTTACTTGGTCAACCAAATCATACAGTTGAAACATGCGCTCCATTATTAATGGAAATAATAGAATAATGCATTCCATTAAATAGAAATGATATGGCAACACTGGAGACAAGTAAAGACCACTTAGAAAGGGGGAAAAAAACATAGGCCTGGATCTGCACAGTATTGCTGGCACCAGCCAGAAATGGAAAGATATTGCAGGACATCCACTTGGGGTGGGCCTGAAACACATGGTGAAGGGAAATCCCCCCAATATGCAGAACTTTGGGCTCTTCACTTGATGGTCCACTTTGCATGGAAAGAAAAATGTCCTGGTATCTATTTACTTTGGCCACATCCCCCCAGGTACTCTAGCTGATATGTAAATTAACAAAGGGAATGGGTGAATTTAAAGTCATGTGAGGAGCCCAAGGGCACAGAACTCCAGGCACTGCCTAAGCACTATTGATCATTCTGGTTTGCTGCTTATCCATTAAGTAACTTCTTTATCACAGTATTACCTGTAAGTCCTTAGTGAGAAGCACACTGGGAGAAGTAATTCAATAGTACAAGGATTTTAAAGGAAAGGTGGAGGAGGAATAAATATCCAAGACCTACCAGTCAGTCTACATTCATTTTCATCACCACCTCAACAACGAGGCTTGGCATCGCCCTGGTAATACTCTACAGTTATCAGCATCTGCAACCTGGACTGTTGCATCCATTTTCAGAAGTGAAGCTGGGACTTCCATGGTGGCGCAGTGGTTAAGACTCCGCCTGCTGGGGCTTCCCTGGTGGCGCGGTGGTTAAGAATCTGCCTGCCAATTCAGGGGACACAGGTTCGAGCCCTGGTCCAGGAAGATCCCACGTGCCGCAGAGCAACTAAGCCTGTGTGCCACAACTACTGAACCTGCGTTCTAGAGCCCGTGAGCCACAACTACTGAGCCAGCATGCTGTAACTACTGAAGCCTGAACACCTAGAGCCCGTGCTCCGCAACAAGAGGAGCCACCGCAATGAGAAGCCCGCACACCACAATGAAGAGTAGCCCCCGCTCGCCGCAACTAGAGAAAGCCCGTGTGCAGCAACGAAGACCCAACATGGCCAAAACATGAAATATAATAAATAAATTTATATATATATATAAAAAAGAATCCACCTGCCAATGCAGGGGACACGGGTTTGAGCCAGGTCTGGGAAGATCCCACGTGCTGCGGAGCAACTAAGCCCATGAGTCACAACTACTGAGCCCCAGTGCCACAACTACTGAAGCCCGCACGCCTAGAGCCTGTGCTCGCAACAAAAGAAGCCACTGCAATGAGAAGCCCACACACCGCAATGAAGAGTAGCCCCAGCTAGCCGCAAGTAGAGAATGCCCACTCACAGCAACAAAGACCCAACGCAGCCCAAAAATAAATAAATAAATAAATGTATTAAAAAAAAAAAAGTGAAGCTGCAAGTAATATCTATTACAAGGTAATGCAGGAGAAAGGTAAGTGCAGACTTAAGCTTTCCGCCAACTAGTCTTTTCACTGCTGCCTCACCAACCTGCCACCCGTCAAACCTGACAACCTAGTTCAAGACAGTTCAAACTCTATAGGGTTCCTCTTATTTTCACCTAGTTCTATAGTTTCTCTAGGGTTGATTATCAGAGAGGGAGCTTGCAGCTCCTGCTGTTATCCTATCTTAGCCAGGAACTAGAAACTCTCAAATTCTCATGAATGCAATACCTGGCATATAGTTTGCCCTTAAATGTTTAATTACTATTGAATGAATAAACCCTGGCACTAAGGCCTGAAACTAGAATTCTAAGTTCATTTCCAGTTGAAAATATGCTATGACTAATAATAACTAATATTTATTATTGAGCCAAACATGATTATAGGTGTTTATTTCTTTAATGAAGTAATGCATGTAATAGATGAAACAACTATGATTTCCTTTTGTGTTCTGAGAGGGAACTAAGAAAAAGAAGCATACAGTAAGGCTTGTGCACCCACAGGTTCCACACCCACGAATGGAAAATATTCAAAAAAAAATTCCAGAAAGTTCCAAAGATCAAAACTTGAATTTGCTAAGCTCTGGCAACTATTTACATAGCATTTACATTGTATTTACAACTATTTGCATAGCATTTACATTGTATTAGGTATTAAAAATAATCTAGAGATGATTTAAAGCATAGCGGAGGATATGCTTAGGTTATATGCAAACACTACACCATTTTATATAAGGGACTTGAGCATCCCCAGATTTTGGTATCCATGGGGATCCTGGAACCAATCCCCCATGGGCTATACTTTTTTACAATAATAACGTATAACTTAAATGTTCATTATGTGTGATGGTTAACTTTGTGTCCACTTGACTGGGCTAAGGGATGCCAAGATAGCTGATAAAACATTATTCCTGGGTGTGTCTGTAAGGGAATTTCTGGAATACATTAGCATTTGATTCAGTAGACTGAGTAAAGAGATCTGCCCTCACCAATGTGGGCAAGCATTATCCATATCCAATCTTAACCAATCATTGAGGGCAACAAGGGAACTAAAAGGGGAAGAAAGGGCAAATCACACTCTCTCTTCTTGGGCTGACACATCCATCTTTTCCTACCCTGGGACGTTGGAGCTCCTCATTCGAGAGCCCCTGATTCTCAGGCTTTTGGACTTGGACTGAATTATACCACTGGCTTTCCTAATTCTCAAGCTTGCCTATGGCAGACTGTGGGACTTCTCAGTCTCCATAACTGCATGAGCCAATTCCTACAATAAATCTCCTCATATATATATACTAATACAGATATATATCCTATTGGTTCTGTTTCTCTGGGGAATCCTAACTCATACACTAGGCATTATGATTTACCTAATAGAGCTAATATCTTCCAAATAAATTTAGTCAACTAGTACTTTGATTTTTTCCTAGGAAAAAGAAGGTTTAGTTTTTCTGAAAATGTATTTTCATGAATTTGGTGTGTGTTTTTTTTTTTGTCTTTTTGTTCTATTATATATTTATTTACTATTTATTTATTTTGGCTGCACCTGGTCTTAGTTGCGGCACTCAGTCTCTTAGTTGCAGCCTGCAGACTTCCTAGTTGAGGAATGTGGTCTCGAGGTTGTAGCACGGATACGGGATCTAGTTCCCTGATCAGGGATTGAACCCAGGCCGCCTGCATTAGGAGCGTGGAGTCTTACCCACTGGACAACGATGGAACTCCCTAAATTTGTAAATTATGCATATACACAAAGCACCTAATGCAAATAAATTTTCTAATAATTTCCTTTTTTTTTTTTTGCGGTACGCGGGCCTCTCACTGTTGTGGCCTCTCCCGTTGCGGAGCACAGGCTCCGGACGCGCAGGCTCAGCGGCCATGGCTTACGGGCCTAGCCGCTCCACGGCACGTGGGATACTCCCAGACCGGGGCACGAACCCGTGTCCCCTGCATCAGCCGGCGAACTCTCAACCACTGCGCCACCAGGGAAGCCCTTAATTTCCAAATTTTTATAAGAACAGTTATTATAGACAATTTCTTGGCTGCTGCCTTAGAGATTTATGTATGTGGCCCATTTATTGTTATCCCAGAAGCATACCTTATACTGAAATAGTGGTAATAAAGAGGACACTTACAAACATGGGTGTGGAGGCTTCCGGGAAGATGGCGGAAGAGTAAGACGCAGAGATCACCTTCCTCCCCACAGACACACCAGAAATACATCTACACGTGGAACAACTCCTACAGAACACCTACTGAACGCTGGCAGAAGATCTCAGACCTCCCAAAAGGCAAGAAACCCCCCACGTACCTGAGTAGGGCAAAAGAAAAAAGAATAAATAGAGACAAAAGGATAGGGACGGGACCTGCACCAGTGGGAGGGAGCTGTGAAGGAGGAAAGGTTTCCACACACTAGGAAGCCCCTTCGCGAGCAGAGACTACGGGTGGCGGAGGGGGAAAGCTTCAGAGCCGCGGAGGAGAGCGCAGCAACAGGGGTGCGGAGGGCAAAGCCGAGAGATTCCCTCACAGAGGATCAGGGCCAACCGGCACTCGCCAGGCGAGAGGCTTGTCTGCTCACCTGCCGGCGCGGGTGGGGCTGGGAGCCGAGGCACGGGCTTCGGTCGGAGCGCCGGGAGAGGACTGGGGTTGGCGGCATGAACACAGCCTGCAGGGGGTTAGTGTGCCACAGCTAGCCGGGACGGAGTCCGGGGAAAAGTCTGGACCTGCCGAAGAGGCAAGAGACTTTTTCTTCCCTCTTTGTTTCCTGGTGCGCGAGGAGAAGGGATTAAGAGCGCTGCTTAAAGGAGCTCCAGAGACGGGTGCGAGCCGCGGCTAAAAGCGTGGACCCCAGAGACGGGCATGAGATGCTAAGGCTGCTGCTGCCGCCACCAAGAAGCCTGTGTGCGAGCACAGGTCACTCGCTACACCTCCCCTCCCGGGAACCAGTGCAGCCCGCCACTGCCAGGGTCCCGTGATCCAGGGACAACTCCCCTGGGAGAACACAGGGTGCGCCTCAGGTTGGTGCAACGTCACGCTGGCCTCTGCCGCTGCAGGCCTGCCCCGCACTCCGTGCTCCTCCCTCCCTCCGGCCTGAGTGAGCCAGAGCCCCTGAATCAGCGGCTCCTTTAACCCCGTCCTGTCTGAGTGAAGAACAGACACCGTCCTGCGACCTACACGCAGAGGCGGGGCCAAATCCAAAGCTGAGCCCCTGGGAGCTGTGAGAACAAAGAAGAGAAAGGGAAATCTCTCCCAGCAGCCTCAGAAGCAGCGGATTAAAGCTCCACAATCAACTTGATGTACCCTGCATCTGTGGAATACATGAATAGACAACGAATCATTCCAAATTAAGGAGCTGGACTTTGAGAGCAAGATTTATGATTTTTTCCCCTTTTCCTCTTTTTGTGAGTGTGTATGTGTATGCTTCTCTGTGAGATTTTGTCTGTATACCTTTGCTTCCACCATTTGTCCTAGGGTTCTATCCGTCCATTTTTTTTTTTTAATTTTTTTCTTTTTTTTCTCTTAATAATTATTTTTTATTTTAATAACTTTATTATATTTTAGCTTACTTTATTTTACCTTATCATCTTTCTTTTTTTCTTCCTTCCTTCCCTCCTTCCTTCCTTCCTCCCTCCCTCCCTCCTTTCTTTCTTTCTTTCTTTCTACTTCTACTAATTCTTTCTTTCTACTTTTTCTCCCTTTAATTCTGAGCCATGTGGACAAAAGGCTCTTGGTGCTGCATCCAGGAGTCAGTGCTGTGCCTCTGAGGTGGGAGAGCCAACTTCAGGACACTGGTCCACAAGACACCTCCAGCTCCACGTAATATCAAACAGCAAAAAACTCCCAGAGATCTCCATCTCAACACCAGCACCCAGCTTCACTCAACGACCAGCAAGCTACAGTGCTGGACATCCTATGCCAAACAACTAGCAAGACAGGAACACAACCCCACCCATTAGCAGAGAGGCTGACTAAAATCATAAGTCCACAGACACCCCAAAACACACCACCAGACGTGGACCTGCCCACCAGAAAGACAAGATCCAGCCTCATCCACCAGAACACAAGCACTAGTCCCCTCCACCAGGAAGCCTACACAACCCACTGAAGCAACCTTAGCCACTGGGAACACACACCAAAAACAATGGGAACTACGAACCTGCAGCCTGCAAAAAGGAGACCCCAAACACAGTAAGGTAAGCAAAATAAGAAGACAGAAAAACACACAGCAGATGAAGGAGCAAGATAAAAACCCACCAGACCTAACAAATGAAGAGGAAATAGGCAGTCTACCTGAAAAAGAATTCAGAATAATGATAGTAAAGATAATCCAAAATCCTGGAAATAGAATAGACAAAATGCAAGGAACATTTAACAAGGACCTAGAAGAACTAAAGATAAAACAAACAATGATGAAAAACACAATAAATGAAATTAAAAATACTCTAGATGGGATCAATAGAAGAATAACTGAGGCAGAAGAATGGATAGGTGACCTGGAAGATAAAATAGTGGAAATAACTACTGCAGAGCAGAATAAAGAAAAAAGAATGAAAAGAACTGAGGACAGTCTCAGAGACCTCTTGGACAACATTAAACACACCAACATTTGAATTATAGGGGTTCCAGAAGAAAAGAGACAAAGAAAGGGACTGAGAAAATATTTGAAGTGATTATAGTTGAAAACTTCCCTAATATGGGAAAGGAAATAGTTAATCAAGTCCAGGAAGCACAGAGAGTCCCATACAGGATAAATCCAAGGAGAAATACACCAAGACACATATTAATAAAATTGTCAAAAAATAAATACAAAGAAAACATATTAAAAGCAGCAATGGAAAAACAAGAAATAACACACAAGGTAATCCCCATAAGGTTAACAGCTGATCATTCAGCAGAAACTCTGCAAGCCAGAAGGGACTGGCAGGACATATTTAAAGTGATGAAGGAGAAAAACCTGCAACCAAGATTACTCTACCCAGCAAGGATCTCATTCAGATTTGATGGAGAAATTAAAACCTTTACAGACAAGCAAAGGCTGAGAGAGTTCAGCACCACCAACCCAGCTTTACAACAACTGCTAAAGGAACTTCTCTAGGCAAGAAACACAAGAGAAGGAAAAGACCTACAATAACGAACCCAAAACAATTAAGAAAATGGTAATAGGAACATGCATATCGATAATTACCTTAAATGTAAATGGACTAAATGCTCCCACCAAAAGACACAGATTGGGGCTTCCCTGGTGGCACAGTGGTTGAGAATCCGCCTGCCAATGCAGGGGATGTGGGTTCATGCCCTGGTCCGAGAAGATCCCAAATGCCGTGGAGTGGCTGGGCCCATGCGCCATGGCCGCTGAGCCTGCACTTCCGGAGCCTGTGCTCCGCAACAGGAGAGGCCACAATGGTGAGAAGCCCGCATACCGCAAAATAAATAAATAAATAAATAAATAAATAAAATTAAAAGACACAGATTGGCTGAATGGATACAAAAACAAGACCCATATATTTTCTGACTACAAGAGACCCACTTCAGACCTAGAGACACATACAGACTGAAAGTAAGGGGATGGAAAAAGATACTTCATGCAAATGGAAATGAAAAGAAAGCTGGAATAGCAATTCTCATATCAGACAAAATAAACTTTAAAATAAAGACTATTACAAGAGTCAAAGAAGGACACTACATAATGATCAAGGGATCGATCCAAGAAGAAGATATAACAATTGTAAATATTTATGCAATTTTATTCCTGGAATAAAACAACAACACATTCATAGTAGGGAACTTTAACACCCCACTTTCACCAATGGACAGATCATCCAAAATGAAAATAAATAAGGAAACACAAGCTTTAAATGATACATTAAACAATATGGACTTAATTGATATTTATAGGACATTACATCAAAAAACAACAAAATACACATTTTTCTCAAGTGCTCATGGAACATTCTCCAGGATAGATCATATCTTGGGTCACAAATCAAGCCTTGGTAAATTTAAGAAAATTGAAATTGTATCAAGTATCTTTTCCGACCACAATGCTATGAGACTAGATATCAATTACAGGAAAAGATCTGTAAAAAATACAAACACATGGAGGCTAAACAATACACTACTTAATAATGAAGTGATCACTGGAGAAATCAAAGAGGAAATAAAAAATACCTAGAAACAAATGACAATGCAGACACGACAAACCAAAATCTGTGGGATGCAGCAAAGGCAGTTCTAAGAGGGAAGTTTATAGCAATACAATCCTACCTTAAGTAACAGGAAACATCTCGAATAAACAACCTAAACTTGCACCTAAAGCAATTAGAGAAAGAAAAACAAAAAACCCCAAAGTTAGCAGAAGGAAAGAAATCATAAAAATCAGATCAGAAATAAATGAAAAAGAAATGAAGGAAATGATAGCAAAGATCAATAAAACTTAAAGCTTTTCCTTTGAGAAGATAAACAAAATTGATAAACCATTAGCCAGACTCATCAAGATAAAAACGGAGAAGACTCAAATCAATAGAATTGGAAATGAAAAAGGAGAAGTAACAACTGACACTGCAGAAATACAAAGTATCATGAGAGATTACTACAAGCAACTGTATGCCAGTAAAATGGACAACCTGGAAGAAATGGACAAATTCTTAGAAATGCACAACGTGCCAAGACTGAATCAGAAAGAAATAGAATATATGAACAGACCAATCAAAAGCACTGAAATTGAAACTGTGATTAAAACTCTTGCAACAAACAAAAGCCCAGGACCAGATGGCTTCACAGGCAAATTCTATCAAAATTTAGAGAAGAGCTAACACCTATCCTTCTCAAACTCTTCCAAAATATAGCAGAGGGAGGAACACTCCCAAACTCATTCTACGAGGCCACCACCACCCTGATAACAAAACCAGAGAAGGGTGTCACAAAGAAAGAAAACTACAGGCCAATATCACTGATGAACATAGATGCAAAAATCCTCAACAAAATACTAACAAACAGAATCCAACAGCACATTAAAGGCATCATACACCATGATCAAGTGGGGTTTATTCCAGGAATGCAAGGATTCTTCAATATATGCAAATCAATCAACGTGATACACCATATTAACAAATTGAAGGAGAAAAACTATATGATCATCTCAATAGATGCAGAGAAAGCTTTCGACAAAATTCAACACCCATTTAGGATAAAAACCCTGCAGAAAGTAGGCATAGAGGGAACTGTTCTCAACATAATAAATGCCATATATGACAAACCCACAGCCAACATCGTCCTCAATGGTGAAAACCTGAAAGCATTTCCACTGAGATCAGGAACAAGACATGGTTGCTCACTCTCACCACTCTTATTCAACATAGTTTTGGAAGTTTTAGCCACAGCAATCAGAGAAGAAAAGGAAATAAAAGGAATCCAAATCAGAAAATAAGAAGTAAAGTTGTCACTGTTTGCAGATGACATGATACTATACATAGAGAATCCTAAACATGCTACCAGAAAACTACTAGAGCTGATCAAAGAATTTGGTAAAGTAGCAGGATACAAAGTTAACCGCAGAAATCTTTTTCATTCCTATACACGAATGATGAAAAATCTGAAAGTGAAATCAAGAAAACACTCCCATTTACCATTGCAACAAAAAGAATAAAATATCTAGGAATAAACCTACCTAAGGAGACAAAAGACCTGATGCAGAAAATTATAAGACACTGATGAAAGAAATTAAAGATGATACAAATAGATGGAGAGATATACCATGTACTTGGATTGGAAGAATCAACATTGTGAAAATGACTCTACTACCCAAAGCAATCTACAGATTCAATGCAATCCCTATCAAGCTACCAGTGGCATTTTTCACAGAACTAGAACAAAATATTTCATAATTTGTATGGAAACACAAAAGGGCTTGGATAGCCAAAGCAATCTTGAGAACGAAAAACAGAGCTGGAGGAATCAGGCTCCCTGACTTCAGACTATACTACAAAGCTACAGTAATCAAGACAGTATGGTACTGGCACAAAAACAGAAAGATAGATCAATAAAATAGGATAGAAAGCTCAGAGATAAACCCATGCACATATGGTCACCTTATCTTTGATAAAGGAGGCAGTAATGTACAGTGGAGAAAGGACAGCCTCTTCAATAAGTGGTGCTGGAAAACTGGACAGGTAGATCACTCCCTAACACCATACACAAAAATAAGCTCAAAGTGGATGAAAGACCTAAATGTAAGGCCAGAAACTATCAAACTCTTAGAGGAAAACATAGGCAGAACACTCTATGACATAAATCACAGCAAGATCCTTTTTGACCCACCTCCTAGAGAAATGGAAATAAAAACAAAAATAAACAAATGGGACCTAATGAAACTTAAAAGCTTTTGCACAGCAAAGGAAACCATAAACAAGACCAAAAGACAACCCTCAGAATGGGAGAAAATGTTTGCAAATGAAGCAACTGACAAAAGATTAATCTCCAAAATTTATAAGCAGCTCTTGCAGCACCATAACAGAAAAACAAACAACCCAATCCAAAAATGGGCAGAAGACTTAAATAGACATTTCTCCAAAGAAGATATACAGACTGCCAACAAACACATGAAAGAATGCTCAACATCATTAATCTTTAGAGAAATGCAAATCAAAACTACAGTGAGATATCATCTCACACCAGTCAGAATGGCCATCATCAAAAAATCTACAAACAATAAATGCTGGAGAGGATGTGGATAAAAGGGAACCCTCTTGCACTGCTGGTGGGAATGTAAATTGATACATCCACTGTGGAGAACAGTATGGAGGTTCCTTAAAAAACTACAAATAGAACTACCATATGACCCAGCAATCCCACTACTGGGCATATACCCTGAGAAAACCATAATTCAAAGAGTCATGTACCAAAATGTTCATTACAGCTCTATTTACAATAGCCAGGACATGGAAACAACCTAAGTGTCCATCATCAGATGAATGGATAAAGAAGATGTGGCACATATATACAATGGAATATTACTCAGCCATATAAAGAAACGAAATTGAGCTATTTGTAATGAGGTGGATAGATGTAGAGTCTGTCATACAGAGTGAAGTAAGTCAGAAAGAGAAAGACAAATACCGTATGCTAACACATATATATGGAATTTAAGAAAAAAAATGTCATGAAGAACCTAGGGGTAAGACAGGAATAAAGACACAGACCTACTAGAGAATGGACTTGAGGATATGGGGAGGGGGAAGGGTAAGATGTGACAAAGCGAGAGAGAGGCATGGACATATATATACACTACCAAACGTAAGGTAGATAGCTAGTGGGAAGCAGCCACATAGCACAGGGAGATCAGTTCGATGCTTTGTGACCGCCTGGAGGGGTGGGATAGGGAGGGTGGCAGGGAGGGAAATGCAAGAGGGAAGAGATATGGGAACATTTGTATATATATAACTGATTCACTTTGTTGTAATGCAGAAACTAACAACAAAAAAAAAGAGGACACTTACGTGAAGGTCTATGAATTCCAACAGGCTACACATAAGTTGTATGTATAGTCTCTTAAAACATCAAGATTATATTTAATGCTTACAAATGAAAACCACTGAATATAACAACTTGGGAAACACACTTTTTCCTACACTACTTTTGTGGTCACTAATGACAACCAAAAAATTTTAAAATCATGTGAACATAGAATTTAATCAGACACTTTGAATGGTATTTTGTTTTCTCATATGTAATCCTGAGATAAATTATTGTGATGCTGACAAACAGAATGAAATTTTTAAAGTAAATTTTAAATATTTACTTTAAAATTTAAAGTAAATTGTAAAAATTTAAGTAAAAATGTTCTATTTTAAAAATTATCTTCCTGAGATTTCCCTGGTGGCACAGTGGTTAAGAATCCAGCTGCCAGTGCAGGGGACATGGGTTCAATCCCTGTCCAGGAAGATCCCACATTCTGCAGAGCAACTAAGCCCATGTGCCACAACTACTGAGCTTGTGCTGTAGAGCCTGGAAGCTACAACTACTGAAGCCCGCGCGCCTAGAGCCTGTGCTCTGCAACAAGAGAAGCCACTGCAATGAGAAGCCCAGGCACCGCAATGAAGAATAGTCCCCACTCGCCATAACTAGAGAAAGTCTGCATGCAGCAACGAAGACCCAACGCAGCCAAAAATAAATAAATAAATAAAAATAATAAATAAATAAAATTTTTTAAAAAAATCATCTTCCCTCAATTGGGGTAAAACAACACATCAGAATTAAGCTCACTCAAGTCCATTCCAAATATTCCAAATACAATAAATCTAATGAGAAATTTAAGACATTTCTGTTTCTTACTAAAACACCATCTCTTTATGTAGGATCTTCATAAAGTTTTTGGTGCATAAACTTAATTTTTAAAAATGTAACTAATTGGTTTGTTAAAATAACGTATAAACAGAATTTGAAGGAAATCTTAATGTTATTGTCACAGTTATGAGCCTTTATGTGGGTATATTTAATACAAATTTACTTTCTTATCTATAATTACCTTAAGTTCTGGGGGAGGGAGAGGAATGAACACCGTCTATAAATTAACTGGAAATATGGTCTTTTATTAGAAGTTGTCTCATGACCAAGAAAAAGCTATATCTATTGCTGTTCCAACAATTAAATAATGAGTTAAAATCTTCCAATCAATAGCTTAAAAGTGAATTTAAACAACAGTTAAGTTTTAATTTTTGTCAATTACTACTTTTATGTCATTACAAGAATACCTAGGGACTTCCCTGGTGGTCCAGTGGTTAGACCCCTAGCTTCCACTGCTGGGGACACAGGTCGATCCCTGGTTGGGGGAGATCCTACATGCCCCACTGCGTGGCCAAAAAAAAGAAAAAAAAGAATACCTAAGAGTGTTTTTCAAATTGTAGAGCTATTCCACAAATGTAAATCATAAAAAAAGAGTAATTAGAGTAATTACTCTAGAAAAGAGTAATTAGAGTAAAATAGAAGACCTCTGGGTCTTTGATATTTTATGAAACTTTCATTTCATATAAATATACGTATATGAGATTATTTTCATAGGGCAAAAAATCAGGTAATTTCTTCTTGCTATTTTTATACGTCAAAAAAGTTGAGGGCTTCCCTGGTGGTACAGTGGTTAAGAATCCGCCTGTCAATGCAAGGGACACAGGTTTGAGGCCTGGTCCAGGAAGATCCCACACGCCATGGAGCAATTAAACCCGTGCGCCACAACTGATGAGCCTGCACTCTAGAGCCTGTGAGCCACAACTACTGAAGCCTGTGGGCCTAGAGCCCATGCTCCCCAACGAAGAGTAGCCCCTGCTGGCTGCAACTAGAGAAAGCCCGCACACAGCAACAAAGACCCAATGCAGCCAAAAATAAATAAATAAAAATAACTAAATTTATTTTTTTTAAAGAGTATTTCTTTAAAAACACAGTTGAATATCTGTAATTTCTTAGGGTTCAAACTCAAACATTCATGCACAAATGTAAGCAATTGCAAAATGTATTCTTTCTGGCAAAGAGTAAAAAACATAACAAAACAAAACACTGCTACGCATTACATAGCTTTAGAAAATAGACTAATATTTAAGAATTTTTATTTCTATTAAATTACAGTGCAGTTGTACTCAAAATTATGAAATTTTTGTTGTTTATTAACTTTTTATTCTACTATGAAGTGGGTTATTCGACAATGAACTTTAACATGCTTCATATATATATATACAGATATTGTAAAATTTCTAAGCTTCTCTGATTTTTATTATCTCTAGTAACACCTTTGAGGAAAAAATTGGGGGTTATGTGAAGAATAATCAAGAAAGGTTGAAAAATT
This sequence comes from Orcinus orca, assembly GCF_937001465.1. Taxonomy (NCBI): domain Eukaryota; kingdom Metazoa; phylum Chordata; class Mammalia; order Artiodactyla; family Delphinidae; genus Orcinus; species Orcinus orca. The sequence goes on from NC_064559.1 coordinate 144,686,315, forward strand.
GATTTTCTAACATTGTTCCCATACCAATATTTCAAAACCATATTATTTCTATTAAATAGTTTAAATTTCAAAGTGCTATTAAACAGTAACATTACCTAATTTAAATTGCAGACATCATTTAGTATGATTTGCTATAATTGTGAAGACCATACATTATTTTTTTATAACCTAACACTATTTGTTCTTTTTTTTTTTTTTTTTTTTTTTAAGAAATTGCAGGACCTTCCAAAGCTGTTAACCATACAAATGAGCTTTTGGACCATGATTTCTAAAAAAATACATACTAGTGAATTAAATTTATGGTACAAATCACTCAAGGCAGTTTCATCTATGGGAGGATAGACCTCATCTAACGTCATTGTCATCTAACAGCAGTCACCAAAATTACAATCAAAGACAGAGGCTAATGACTCCTAATCTGAGGTCTCTAGGGTCCAAGGAAATTACAGTGGAAGTAATAGGAATAAGTCAAGTTACTTTTGATATCCCAGATCGCATAATGGGACTCACATATCCTCAAACAGGTAACTGAGGATAATTTTTAAACATCAAGTTTTTGCTTCTATTTGTTTACCTCCTGTTTATCAGTAGGTGACCAGCAGCTGTATTATGTTTGATACATAAAAAATTATTAATAAATACAATCTGTTCAGCAGAACAAAAATATTTGAAAAGATTTAATGGGGGAAATAATATAATAAAAGGCCAATTTGGTATAGAAAGGTTGAAACAAAGAATATGAAATAAATTGTTTTTACGATAATATACTCAGGTTCTTTAAAACGGTTTTTTTTTTGACATCTTTATTGGAGTATAATTGCTTTACAATTGTGTGTTAGTTTCTCCTTTAAGACAAAGTGGATCAGATAAACATATACATATATCCCCATATCTTCTCCCTCTTGAGTCTCCCACCCACCCTCACTATCTCACCCCTCTAGGTGGTCGCAAAACACCGAGCTGATCTCCCTGTGCTATGTGGCTGCTTCCCACTAGCTATCTATTTTACATTTGGTAGTGTATATATGTCCATGCCACTCTCTCACTTTGTCCCAACTTACCCTTCCCCCTCCCTGTGTCCTCAAGTCCATTCTCTACATCTGCATCTTTATTCCTGTCCTGCCCCTAGGTTCTTCAGACCTTTTTTTTTCTGTTTTAGATTCCATATATATGTGTTAGCATACGGTTTTTGTTTCTATCTTTCTGACATCCTTCACTCTGTATGACAGACTCTAGGTCCATCCACCTCACTACAAATAACTCAATTTCATTTCTTTTTATGGCTGAGTAATATCCCATTGTATATATGTGCCACATCTTCTTTATCCATTCATCTGTCAATGGGCACTTAGGTTGCTTCCATGTCCTGGCTATTGTAAATAGAGCTGCAAGGAACATTGTGGTACATGACTCTTTTTGAATTTTGGTTTTCTCAGGGTATATGCCCAGTAGTGGGATTGCTGGGTCATATGTTAGTTCTATTTTTAGTTTTTTAAGGAACCTCCATAGTGTTCTCCATAGTGGCTGTAACAATTTACATTCCCACCAACAGTGCAGGAGGGTTCCCTTTTCTCCTCACCCTCTCCAGCATTTATTGTTTGTAGATTTTTTCATGATGGCCATTCTGACTGGTGTGAGGTGATACCTCATTGTGGTTTTGATTTGCATTTCTCTAATAATTAGTGATGTTGATCATCCTTTCATGTGTTTGTTGACTATCCGTATATCTTCTTTGGAGAAATGTCTATTTAGGTCTTCTGCCCATTTTTGGATTGGGTTGTTTGTTTTTTTGATATTGAACTGCATGAGCTGCTTGTATATTTTGGAGATTAATCCTTTGTCAGTTGCTTCATTTGCAAATATTTTCTCCCATTATGAACGTTGTCTTTCACCTTGTTTATGTTTTCCTTTGCTGTGCAAAAGCTTTTAAGTTTCATTAGGTCCCATTTGTGTATTTTTGTTTTTATTTCCATTTCTCTAGAGGTGGGTCAAAAAGGATCTTGCTGTGATTTATGTCATAGAGTGTTCTGCCTATGTTTTCCTCTAAGAGTTTTATAGCGTCTGGCCTTAAACGTAGGTCTTTAATCCATTTTGAATTTATTTTTGTTTATGGTGTTAGGGAGTGTTCTAATTTCATTCTTTTAGATGTAGCTGTCCAGTTTTCCCAGCACCACTTATTGAAGAGTTATTTGTAGTGAGGTGGATGGACCTAGAGTCTTTTCTCCATTGTATATTCTTGCATCCTTTATCAAAAATAAGGTGACCATACATGCGTGGGTTTATCTCTGGGCTTTCTATCCTGTTCCATTGATTCATATTTCTGTTTTTGTGCCAGTACCATACTGTCTTGATTACTGTAGCTTTGTAGTATAGTCTGAAGTCAGGGAACCTGATTCCTCCAGCTCCGTTTTTCATTCTCAAGATTGCTTTGTCTATTCAGGTTCTTCTGTGTGTCCATACAAACTGTGAAATTTTTTGTTCTACTGTGACAAATGCCATTGGTAGTTTGATAGGTATTGCACTGAATCTGTAGATTGCTTTGGGTAGTATAGTCATTTTCACAGTGTTGATTCTTCCAGTCCAGGAACATGGTATATCTCTCCATCTGTTTGTATCATCTTTAATTTCTTCCATCAGTGTCATATAGTTTTCTGCATACAGGTCTTTTGTCTCCTTAGGTAGGTTTATTCTTAGGTATTTTATTCTTTCTGTTCCAATGGTAAATGGGAGTGTTTCCTGAATTTCTCTTTCAGATTTTTCATCATTAGTGTATAGGAATGAAAAAGATTTCTGTGGTTAACTTTGTATCCTGCTACTTTACCAAATTCATTGATCAGCTCTAGTAGTTTTCTGGTAGCATGTTTAGGATTCTCTATGTAGAGTATCATGCCATCTGCAAACAGTGACAGCTTTATTTCTTCTTTTCTGATTTGGATTCCCTTTATTTCTTTTTCTTCTCTGATTGCTGTGGCTACCACTTCCAAAACTATGTTGAATAATAGTGGTGAGAGTGGATAACCTTGTCTTGTTCCTGATCTTAGAGGAAATGGTTTCAGCTTTTCACCACTGAGAATGATGTTGGCTGTGGGTGTGTCATACATGGCCTTTATTATGTTAAGGTAAGTTCTCTCTATGCCTACTTTCTGGATCGTTTTTATCCTAAATGGGTGTTGAATTTTGTTGAAAGCTTTTCCTGCATCTATTGAGATGATCATATGGTTTTTATTCTTCAGTTTGTTAGTATAGTGTATCACATTGATTGATTTGTGTATATTGAAGAATCCTTGCATTCCTGGGATAAACCTCACTTGATCATGGTGTATGATCCTTTTAATGTGCTGTTGGATTCTATTTGCTAGTATTTTCTTGAGTTTTGCATCTATGTTCATCAGTGATATTGGCTTGTAGTTTTTCTTTGTGACATCTTTGCCTGGTTTTGGTATCAGGGTAATAGCGGCCTCATAGAATGAGTTTGGGAGTGTTCCTCCCTCTGCTATATTTTGGAAGAGTTTGAGATAGATAGGTGTTAGCTCTTCTCTAAATGTTTTGTAGAATTTGCCTGTGAAGCCATCTGGTCCTGGGCTTTTGTTTGTTGCAAGAGTTTTAATCACAGTCTCAATTTCAGTGCTTGTGATTGGTGTGTTTACATTTTCTATTTCTTCCTGGTTCAATCTTGAAAGGGTGTGCTTTTCTAAGAATTTGTCCATTTCTTCCAGGTTGTCCATTTTACTGGCATATAGTTGCTTGTAGTAATCTCTCATGATCCTTTGTATTTCTGCAGTGTCAGTTGTTATTTCTCCTTTTACATTTCTAATTCTATTGATTTGAGTCTTCTCCGTTTTTATCTTGATGAGTCTGGTTAATGGTTTATCAATTTTGTTTATCTCCTCAAAGAACCAGCTTTTAGTTTTGTTGATCTTTGCATCATTTTCTTCATTTCTTTTTCATTTATTTCTGATCTGATTTTTATGATATCTTTCCTTCTGCTTACTTTCAGGGTTTTTTCTTCTTTCTCTAATTGCTTTAGGTGTAAGGTTAGGTTATTTATTTGAGATGTTTCTTGTTTCATAGGGTAGGATTGTATTGCTATAAACTTCTCTCTTAGAACTGCTTTTGCTGCATTCCATAGGTTTTGGGTCATTGTGTTTTCATTTTCATTTGTTTCTAGGTATTTTTTGATTTCCTCTTTGATTTCTACAGTGATCTCTTGGTTATTAAGTAGTGTATTGTTTAGCCTCCATGTGCCTGTATTTTTTACAGATTTTTTCCTGTAACTGATACCTAGTCTCATAGTGTTGTGGTCAGAATAGATACTTGATACGATTTCAATTTCTTAAATTTATCAAGGCTTGATTTGTGACCCAAGACATGACCTATCCTGGAGAATGTTCCATGAGCACTTGAGAAGGAAGTGTTTTCTGTTGTTTTTGGATGGAATGTCCCATAATTATCAATTAAGTCCATCTTGTTTAATGTATCATTTAAAGCTTGTGTTTCCTTATTTATTTTCATTTTGGATAATCTGTCCATTGGTGAAAGTGGGGTATTAAAGTGCCCTACTATGATTGTGTTACTGTCGATTTCCCGTTTTATGGCTGTTAGCCTTTGCCTTATGTATTGAGGTGCTCCTATGTTGCGTGAATAAATATTTACAATTGTTATATCTTCTTCTTGGATTGGTCCCTTGATCATTATGTAGTGTCCTTCTTTGACTCTTGTAATAGTCTTTATTTTAAAGTCTATTTTTTCTGATATGAGAATTGCTACTCCAGCTTTCTTTTGATTTCCATTTGCATGGAATATCTTTTTCCATCCCCTCACTTTCAGTCTGTATGTGTCCCTAGGTTTGAAGTGGGTCTCTTGTAGTCAGCATATATACGGGTCTTGTTTTTGTATCCATTCAGCCAGTCTATGTCTTTTGGTTGGAGCATTTAATCCATTTGCATTTAAGGTAGTTATCAATATGTATGTTCCTATTACCATTTTCTTAATTGTTTGTTATTGTAGGTCTTTTCCTTCTCTTGTGTTTCTTGCCTAGAGAAGTTCCTTTAGCATTTGTTGTAAAGCTGTTATGGTGGTGGTGCGGAATTCTGTTAGCTTTTGCTTCTCTGTAAAGGTTTTAATTTCTCTGTCGAATCTGAATGAGGTCCTTGCTGGGTAGAGTAATCTTGGATGTAGGTTTTTCACTTTAAATATGTCCTGCCTCTCCCTTCTAACTTGCAGAGTTTCTGCTGAAAGATCAGCTGTTAACCTGATGGGGTTTACCTTGTATATTATTTGTCATTTTTCCCTTGCTGCTTTTAATATTTTTTCTTTATATTTAATTTTTGGTACTTTGATTAATATGTGTCTTGGCATGTTTCTCCTTGGATTTATCTTGTATGGGACTCTCTATGCTTCCTGGATTTGATTGACTATTTCCTTTCCCATATTAGGGAAGTTTTCAACTATAATCTCTACAAATATTTTCCCAGTCCCTTTCTTTTTCTCTTCTTCTTCTGGGACCCCTATAATTCGAATGTTGGTGCGTTTAATGTTGTCCCAGAGGTCTCTGAGACTGTCCTCAATTCTTTTCAATCTTTTTTTCTTTATTCTGCTCTGCAGTAGTTATTTCCACTATTTTATCTTCCAGGTCACTTATCTGTTCTTCTGCCTCAGTTATTCTGCTCTTGATTCCTTCTGGAGAATTTTTAATTTCATTTATTGTGTTGTTCATCATTGTTTGTTTGAGCTTTAGTTCTTCTAGGTGCTTGTTAAACGTTTCTTGTATTTTCTCCATTCTATTTCCAAGATTTTGGATCATCTTTACTATCATTCCTCTGAATTCTTTTTCAGGTAGACTGCCTATTTCCTCTTCATTTGTTTGTTCTGGTGGGGTTTTACCTTGCTCCTTCATCTGCTGTGTTTCTCTGTCTCCTCATTTTGCTTAACTTACTGTTATTGGGGTCTCCTTTTCACAGGCTGCAGGTTTGTAGCTCCCATTGTTTTTGGTGTCTGTCCCCAGTGGCTAAAGTTGGTTCAGTGGGTTGTGTAGGCTTCCTGGTGGAGGGGACTGGTGCCTGTGTTCTGGTGGATGAGGCTGGATCTTGTCTTTCTGGTGGGCAGGTCCATGTCTGGGGGTGTGTTTTGGGGTGTCTGTGACCTTATTATGATTTTAGGCAGCCTCTCTGCTAATGGGTAGGTTTGTGCTCCTGTCTTGCTAGTTGTTTGGCATAGGATGTCCAGCACTGTAGCTTGCTGGTCGTTGATGGAGCTGAGTCTTAGCATTGAGATGGAGATCTCTGGCAGAGCTTTTGCCGTTTGATATTACATGGAGCCAGGAGGTCTCTGGTGGACCAATGTCTTGAACTTGGTTCTCCCACCTCAGAGGCACAGGCCTGACACCCAGCCGGAGCACCAAGACTCTGTCAGCCACACGGCTCAGAAGAAAAGGGAGAAAAAAAGGAAGATAGAATGAAAAAATAAAATAAAATTATGTTATTAAAATAAAACAATAGGGCTTCCCTGGTTGCTCAGTGGTTGAGAGTCCATCTACCGATGCAGGGGACACGGGTTCATGCCCCGGTCCGAGAAGATCCCTTATGCCGCCTAGTGGCTAGATCTGTGAGCCACGTCCGGAGCCTGTGCTCCACCACGGGAGAGGCCACAACAGTGAAAGGCCCACGTACCGCAAAAAAAAAAAAAAAAAAAAAAAATTATTAAAAAGAAAGAAAGAAGAGAGCAACCAAACCAAAAAACAAATCCACCAATGATAACAAGCACTAAAAACTATACAAAAACAAAAACGGACAGCCAGAAACCTAGGACTAATGGTAAAAGCAAAGCTAAGGAGACAAAATCACAAAAAGGAGCATACACATAGACACTCACAAAAGCAGAAAAACAAAAAGTATACCTATATCTATATATTTAAAAAAAGGAAGAGAGCAACCCAATCAATAAACAAATCTACCAATGATAATAAACTCTAAATACTAAACTAAGATAAACATAAAAGCAGAAACAAATTAGATGCAGAAAGCAAATGCCATGTCTACAGTTGCTCCCAAAGTCCACTGCCTCAATTTTGGGATGATTCGTTGTTTATTCAGGTATTCCAGAGATGCAGAGTACATCAAGTTGATTGTGAAGATTTAATCCACTGCTCCTGAGGCTGCTCGGAGAGATTTCCCTTTCTCTTCTTTGTTTGCACAGCTCCTGGGGTTCAGCTTTGGATTTGGCCCCGCCTCTGCATGTAGGTCCCCTGAGGGCATCTGTTCCTGCCCAGACAGGGCGGGGTTAAAGTAGCAGCTGATTAGGGGGCTCTGGCTCACTCAGGCTGGGCGGAGGGAGGGGTATGGAATGCGGGGTAGCCTGTAGCGGCAGAGGCCAGCATGATGCTGCAACAGCCTGAGGCGCCACGTGTTCTCCCAGGGAAGTTGTCCCTGGATCACAGGACCCTGGCAGTGGCGGGCTGCACAGGCTCCTGGGAGGGGAGGTGTGGAGAGTGGCCTGTGCTTGCACACAGGCTTCTTGGTGGTTGCAGTAGCAGCCTTAGTGTTTCATGCCCGTCTCTGGGGTCTGCACTGACAGCCACAGCTTGCGCCAGTCTCTGGAGCTCGTTTAGGCGGTGTTCTAAACCCCCTCTCCTCACGCACCCGGAAACAATGGTGTCTTGCCTCTTAGGCAGCTCCAGACTTTTTCCCGGACTCCCTCCCAGCTAGCCGTGGTGCACTAGCACCCTCCTGGCTGTGTTCATGCAGCCAACACCAGTCCTCTCCCTGGGATCTGACCTCCAAAGCCGGAGCCTCAGTTCCCAGCCCCCAACCGTCCCAGAGGGTGAGCAGACAAGCCTCTCAGGCTCGTGAGTGCTGGTTTGCACCAATCCTCTGTGTGGGCTCTCTGCTTTGCCCTCTGCAACCCTGTTGCTGTGCTCTCCTCCGTGGCTCTGAAGCTTCCCCACCGCCACCCCCACCCCCCACCCCGTCTCCGCCAGTGAAGGGGCTTCCTAGTGTGTGGAAACATTTCCTCCTTCACAGCTCCCTCCCACTGGTGCAGGTCCCATCCTTATTCTTTTGTCTCTGGTTTTTCTTTTTTCTTTTGCCCTACCCAGGTAAGTGGGGAGTTTCTTGCCTTTTGGGAGGTCTGAGGTCTTCTGCCAGCGTTCAGTAGGTGTTCTGTAGGAGTAGTTCCACATGTAGATGTATTTCTGATGTATTTATGGGGAGGAAGTGATCTCCATGTCTTACTCCTCTGCCAACTTGAAGATCTCTCCTCTTTAAAACTTGTGATTGTAAATCTTTACTTTTTTTTTATTTTTAAGAGGTAAGAATTTCAATTTACAAGAATATGCAGGAATATTTTCTACTATATATAAATCAGCAGCCTGAGAGCTATAGAACCATATGTCCTTTAAAATCTTCATTTGAGAAACTTTAGCCAAAGATAAATTTTTAGTTTAACATAACTTAAAATGTCTAAGTAAACTTTTCTTTTAATATCATCCTATCCATACCTAGTATTCTTTGTGCAGTATCATATTCTATTAGGAAGCAATAAGTATTCTCCATTTACAAATAGGTAAAACAAGCCTGAAAAGAAATATGATTGAGGCTCTATAGCTCCGAAAACCAGGATCAGAGGTCAACATTTGACATCTTCTAGTTCCATTTTCTTTCTTTGACATTATCTTCTGCATTTTTGTTGTGAAATAGGAAACATAATATTAACACTATTTGAAAATTAGGAAGTAAATCTTAATTAAATGTATTTTTCTTGTTTTCAATAAAGGTTCCCATCTCAGGACTTTTGTAATTGCTATTCTTTTTCCTTAAATGCTCTCCTACCAGGTCATGGACAGCTGCCCCCTTTGCATCATTGAGGTCTAAGGGCAAATGTCACTCTTCCCAAAGAGACGTTCTTTGAGTGCTCTACCTAAAAAGTAGCACTCTTCTTTCCCTACCCATTATCACTTTTTTTCTTAATGCTTATCATCATCCAAAAAAATACATTATTCTTTAACTTTTTAAAAATGTTCTGCGATTAGAACATAAGGTTTTTAGTGGTAGGACTGTATCCCAACACCTACAACAGTGATATACACTCAGTATGCTCAGTAAATACTTGTTTAATGACTAAAGGAAGGTTTTTTAAATAAAATTATAAATTTTATTTTGATACCTTGACATTTTTAAAATAAAAACAATGTGTGAAAATTAAATCTTTTGTTAGAACCCATGAGGTCAAATTTTTTTTTTTAGAAAAGGTAATCATAGGCTCCAGCTCAGGCTGGGCTGGGGCTCCAGACACGAATGCTCACTGGTTGCCCCCACCCTACACCCTCTTTCCTGCTGCTCCCTCTGTCCCACCCCTCCTTCCCTCCCTCCCTCCAGCTCTTCAAGTTCCCTGTTGCCTGAACCCAGAGCTGAAATCTGATGGAACCACCACCATGTTCACTCCTAGACTCCTGGTTTTCCAGAAGATGAAATGCCCAAGGTGGCATTCCTGATCAACTGAGGCAAGGATGATCTCTTGAATAACTGATACTGAGACAATTGGTTATCTGGATGGAAATAATGAAACTGGAGGCCTGCCTCACACCATACAAAAAAAGTATATCTAAGTGGATTAAAATTTTTAAAATGAGATTTTTTAAAACCTTGAAAACTCTTAGAAAATATAAAAGAATATCTTTTGGACTTCAAGGTAGGTAAAGATTTCTGAAGACACAAAAATTCCAAATCATAAAAGAAAAGATTGAGAAACCAGATTACATTAAAAATTAAGAGTTTCTATTCACCAAAAAATGCCATGAAGAAAACAGAGGACAAGCCACAAACTTGAAGGATATATTTGCAACACATTTAGCCAACAAGTAATTAATATCCAGAATATAAAGAACTACAATAAGAAATAACCCAATAGAAAATGTAAAAGACAGGGATAGTGATTTCACTAAAGAGAAAATACAAATGAGCAATAAGCATGTGAAAAGCTGCTCACTTGCTGGTAATCAAGGAAATGCAAAACAAGAGCACAATGAGATGCTGGTTTTATATTCAGTATATAAGAGATCTGACAATACAATTTTAACTACTTTGGAGAACAGAAATTATCATGTGAGCTTGGACACGTCCTAAGACATGTGGGTCTTTACCCTAGAGAAATCTGTGCACATGTGTGCCAAGGGCAATGGACAACAATTTTCTCAGCAGCATTATTCATGGTAAGCCAGGCCCGAAGACAACCCAAATATTCATCTTTGGTAGGTGGTGTGTGCTCATACAATGGAATAGTATCCTGCAATAAAAACGAACTCCAGTTCCAGGAAACAATATGGATAAATCTCATAGACATATTAAGCAATAGGCAAAACACAAAAGGAAGTATGAATCCCACCATGTAACGCTGAAAAACTGACAAACCAACTATATTGTTAGAATGAAGAGGAAAGTATACAAAAAGCCAGAAAAAGATTATTGTAAAATCAGGTCACTGGTTACCAGTAAGGGAGGGAAGGAAGAGGTTAAAATTGGAAAGGGCACACACGGTGTTTTGGTGTCCTAGCAATGTTAGAATTCTAGACTTGGTAGGAAAAACAAGCCAGGTTCTATGTGCCCTAGAAGGTAGCACACTGCTCACATTCCCTGGAGGAGACTTACTCACATGGCCACACCTAATTGCAAGGGAGGTTGGGAAGTGTAGTCCAGCTGTCTGTGTCCACTGCTGCCTTTCCCAGGCCCAGAACAGCACTTGGCATCTGAGTAGGTACCAGTCAAAATGTGTTGAATGAATACTGGCTGTGAGACTTTGGACAAGCAAATCAACCTCTGAAGACATTTGTCCCCTCTCTTGTTTAATACAATGTGACTTTAAACAGGGGTCATTATAAAACAACTTTATGTCTATAAATGTAGCATGTGCTCCTTGAAGAAAATATATTTTTTAATTTAAAAATTAAAATGAAAGCAACAGTTATCCTTAATCTCATGGTCTCAAGATCATCACTGTTAAACATTTTGGTTTCTTTTCTCCAATCTTTTTTCTATAGATACACTATAAATAGCATTGTACCCTAATTTTAAAACTTTGACCTGTTGAAAAATAATTTGAAAACAAAATAAAATTTGGAAGTCATCACTCCATAATTCTCCTTGTTAGAAATACAATATTTTCAAGTGTCCTAGGACTTAGAGATCATCTTACTAAACTTTTTATCAACGAAGAACACCTAAAGCAGAGAGGTTAAATTATTTGCCCAAGGGCTTCCCTGGTGGCGCAGTGGTTGAGAGTCCGCCTGCCGATGCAGGGGACACAGGTTCGTGCCCCGATCCGGGAAGATCCCACATGCCGTGGAGCGACTAGGCCCGTGAGCCATGGCCGCTGAGCCTGTGCGTCCGGAGCCTGTGCTCCGCAACGGGAAAGGCCACAACAGTGAGAGGCCCGCGTACCGCAAAAAAAAAAAAAATTACCTGCTCAAGGTTACAAACGTTAGTTATTGATAAAACCTGATGCCTAATAGTATTCTTCCCACCAATATTTTGCTTTCCTTCATTAGTGGATCATATTTTAAACAGACCACCTTCTAGTATTATATTATTATGTACTTTATTTCAGCTTTCAGAAGTAAGCAAAAAAATTACTCATAAAAACATAAAGGCATATCCGTTTTCCTTCTCCAAAGACATTTGTTAAAACACATCATTAGTAGATTAGGCATTTTAATAATTGCACTAATATGAACAACTAATGCATATTACAGGCCTTCCCTGATGGCGCAGTGGTCAAGAATCTGCCTGCCAATACAGCAGACACAGGTTCGAGCCCAGGTCCAGGAAGATTCCACATGCCGCAGAGCAACTAAGCCCGTGTGCCACAACTACTGAGCCTGCGCTCTAGAGCCTGTGAGCCACAACTACTAACCCATGTGCCTAGAGCCTGTGCTCCACAAGGAGGGAAGCCACCGCAATGAGAAGCCTGCACACCGAGAAAAAGCCTCTGCTCGCTGCAACTAGAGAAAGCCCGTGCGTAGCATACAAGACCCAACACAGCCAAAAATAAATTAATTAATTAATCAACAATAAAAAACATATTACAAGCAACTTACCTATCACCCTTTCAAGAAGGTTTTTTTAATCTGTTAGGATTTAAACCTTATGAGGCTCCGGTATGAGACAGTAATGTGCCGCTCCACAGTCCTACTCCCCAGTGAAACTGGTGAAAATTACTTTTTAAAACAACTATTTCAAATCTCTAGAGGGAGGGACTTCCCTGGTGATCCAGTGGGTAAGACTCCAAGCTCGCAATGCAGGGGACCTGGGTTCAATCCCTGGTTGGGGAACTAGATCCTGCATGCATGCAACTAAGAGTCCAAATGTCACAACTAAGTCCCGGCACAGCAAAAATAAATAAATAAATAAATAAAATATTTAAAAAATAAATAAAATCTCTAGAGGGAATTCCCCTGCACTCCGGTGGTTAGGACTCTGCACTTTCACTGCCAAGGGCTTGGGTTTGATCCCTGGCCAGGGAACCAGGTCCCGCATGCTGCAACTAAAGATCCTGCGTGCTGCAGCTAAGACCTGGCTCAGCCAAATAAATAAATAAATAATTTTAAAAAAAGAAAGAAACAAAGAAAGAAACAAAGAAAGAAAGAAAGAAAAAGAACAGCTACTAAAATTTTGTAAGAATAGTGAGAACCTGTGGTATTTGAACAAAGACCCACACTATCCCTCCCCCTTCCAACTCAGTGAGATGGAAACTCCACTCCAGACGGGCACAGCCAGGAGTATCCTGTTCCTCCAGTGGGAGGAATTATAACCCAGTCAGAGGGTTATCCTCCTGGGAAGGCAGGACATCAGTATTTCTCATCCTGTCCCATTACCTGTGGCTGAGGCTAAGTTCTGGGTGAGTGTGAGGGAGAGTTGGGGGATCCCTTCTCCTACTCCCACATTAGGATGGAGGATCTACCTTGGGAGCAGCACAGCTGAGGACACTGGAGCCCTCAGGGCCCTTATACTGGTTCATGGGGCAGAGTTTCCATGCTTGGAGAGACAAACTGAGGAAACCTGGTGTCACTCTCAAATTGCCCCGACCCAGCAGCATTAAGCTCCTAAAGCAGGGGTGTCACTCAGAAAACTCGGCAACATTGTTCCTACCTGCCAGCACTAGTTTGCCTGAGAGAGGAAAGAGAAAAGTGGGAGGAGCCCTCCTGGGGTCAGAACAAATCTCAAACAAAATTGTAGAACTATCCTTTCAAAGGAATCTAATTTGATCAGTTTGTGGAGCAATTTATGGCCCAAGGGCTGTTGTTGAAAACAATAGAGTATCACTCAGCAGTTAGTGTAGCTTAACAGCAGGGTGTGGTCAGGGAAAGAGACAAAGAAAGCCTTATTAAAATCACTGCCATCCCAGGGTGACTGAGCATACTGAAGGCTGCAACCTCTGAAGAGCAACACCAGAGGCTTCCTATCACAGGGGGAAAATAGACTTTACTAAATTTTTCAGCCAGTCGCTAAAAATGTAAATAACAAGTCCTAAAAGAAGGTGGAGACCAGTACCTAGAGTTGCTCTAATATATTGTTGAAAATGCTTAATATAAAAATAAATAAATAATAAGACATACAAAGAAACAAAATATGACCCCTACACTTGAAAGTAAGAAGGCACAAGAACTGCATGTGAAGCAGCCAGATGTCGGATTTTAAAACTTCAAAGTAGACAATATAAATATGTTCAAAGAACAAAAGGAATCCATGATTAATTACAGAAGATATGATGACCATGTCTCATCAAATACAGAATGTCAATACAGAGAAATTATGAAAAAGAACCAAGTGGAAATTCTAGAGCTGAAACAACAATAACTGAAATAATCAACTCACTAAAGGGGCTCAACAGTAGATGTCAACTGGCAGGAGAAGAAAATTAGCAAACTTGAAGACAAACTGATGAAGTTTATGCAATTCAGTGGAATAGAGAGAATGAGGAATGAATAGAGAGAAAAAAGAATGAAGGAAAATGAACAGAGCCTTGGAGAAATGTGGAACACCATTAAATGCATCAATATATGCAAAACTGGAGTACCAAAAGGAGAGGAGAGAAAGAAAGGAGAAGAAAAAATATTTAAAGAAATAATGGCTGGGGACTTCCCTGGTGGTCCAGTGGTTAAGACTTTGCCTTCCAATGCAGGGAGTGCGGGTTTGATCCCTGGTTGGGGAGCTAAGATCCTACATGCCTCGTGGCCAAAAAACCAAAACATAAAACAGAAGCAATATTGTAACAAATTCAATAAAGACTTTAAAAATGGTCCCCATCAAAAAAAAAATCTTAAAAAAAGAAAGAATGAAAGGAAGGAAGGAAGGAAGGAAGGAAGGCTGGAAACTTCCCAAATTTATTGAAAAACATTAGTCTATATATCCACTAAGGTCAACAAACTCCACACAAGATAGGCATGGAGATCCATAGACATCATAGTAAAAATGCTGATGGCCAATGACAAGGAGAAACTCTTGAATGCAGCAAGAGATAAACTACTCATCACTTACAAAAGAACCCCAATAAAATCAGCTTACTTATAACTGGAAATAAGGGAGACCAGAGACAGTGGGATAAGATGTTAAAAGTGCTCCAAGAAAAAAATCTGTCAACCAAGAATCCTATATTCAGCAAAGCTATCTTTCAAAAAATAAAGGCAAAATAAAGACATTCTCAGATAAACAAAAACTGAGAGAATTTGTTGATAGCAGACCCACATTACAAGAAATACTAACAGAAGATCTTCAGGCTGAAAGCAAGTGGCCGCAGACAGTAACTCAAATCCACATGAACAAAGAGCCCTGGTAGAGGTAATTATGTAATTATAAAACACAATGCAAATCCTATTTCCTCTCCTTTCTTTCTCTTAACTGATTTAGAAAGCAATTGTATAAAACAACATACATATAACGTAATGACCATAATATATAGAAATGTAGTATATTTGCCAACGACAACACAAAGGAGATGAGTGAGAACAATGCTGTATTGGAGAAATTACAAATACTAAACCAGTCTTGCACTCCTAGAAAAAAATCCCACTTGGTCATCATGTATACCTTCTACAAACTTAATGAGAATAAACGTATATAAGCCAGCAACTAATTTTTAAATAATACTAAGGCCCCATTATCAGTTAAGTGTTCCAGTTTTAACTTCTGAAAAATTTCCTTCAAGATTGATGAGTCAAATATTTTGGAAAAAGGGGCTTCCCTGGTGGCGCAGTGGTTGAGAGTCCGCCTGCCGATGCAGGGGACGCGGGTTTGTGCCCCGGTCCGGGAAAATCCCACATGCCGCGGAGAGGCTGGGCCCGTGAGCCACGGTCACTGAGGCTGGGCGTCCGGAGCCTGTGCTCCACAACGGGAGAGGCCACAACAGTGAGAGGCCCGCGTACCGCAAAATATATATATATATTTTGGAAAAAGAGGCATAAAATGTTTAACTAGTCCTATTGTATAATTACTACTCTGAAGTGGGCTGTGCCAATTTTCCAGGTTGTTTTAATAAGTAAGGGAGTGTAATTTATAAAAGCCAGAGTAAAATATAATTTCCCCAGTTGAGAGAGGTATGTTTCTGAAAGCATTCGGTAGGAACACAATTAGCTGAGGAATTTCAGTTGTTATAGGAAAAAAAAAATATTTTAGGCAGAACCCTAAGAAGTCAGATTTTTCTTTTTCTTTTTTGGATTTGAGACTTTAAAATCCAAACTTGAAAATACCGGGGTTCCTTTTCTTTTCTAGTTTATGCTTCCTCCCCCAGCTCTGCCCCACCCTCGCCAAAGGCAAAGCAAGGTTATTACAGAAAAGTCAGAAAATCCAAGTAAGGCAAACAGGAATCTCTCTCTCTCTCTCTCTCTCTCTCTCTCTCACACACACACACACACACACACACACACACAAACACACACACCCTCCCAATACAGATGCAGGGGCAGAGACTGATCCGGGCTGTGTGGGTCACACCTGGGCACCTGCTGGCCACCCTGCGGTTTGTAACTGACCTTCTGTCCTTAACAGCCCGCAAACAGGAAATCTCTGGATGGTTTCAAACCCCACTCCCCCACCCCGCCCCGCCATAAACACCACAGAACGGGAACAACTTGCTGGACGTTAGAAGCTTGTTCAGAAGCAATCCAACTCAAAGAAAGTTTCTGAAGAAACGGACAAAAATAATCAAAGCCCCCGCCCAACTGAAGCTAGCCCACGGAAGAACAGACTCTCAGAAACCCCTGACTGGAGCATACGCGTTTCCAACCCAGTTGTCATCTAGTCAAGCGGTTTTTAGATTAACGCTTTTCCGGGACTCTGACCTGGGGACGCCGGGGTTGGTAGCCCAGCAGCAGCGGCCAGGCCCTCTGAGAAGGCCCAGAGCCCCGCCCTCCCTTCCGGCCGGTGGGTCGGTCCGGCCGGCCTGAGCCAGGCTGAGGCGCTGGGGAGCGCGGGCCTGGGCGCTGCCCCGGGAGAGCCCGTGAGTGCGCGGGATGGGGTGGGTGAGGAAGTGGGGATCCCACGCACCGAAGGGCACGAAGAACCCGGGGATGCGAGAGGAGAGGCCTGGGCGATGGGGTCGCCGGAGGTTGCGGTGGAGGGAGGTGGTCGGCGCGTGTGTTCCTGGGCGTGGGGTGGGGAACTCAACCGGAGGGACGGGGCGGGGAGCGTGGGTGGGCCCGGAGCTGGCACCCAGTCCTACAGGAGGCTGGGGAGGGGGGCCGCGCAGAGCTGGGGAGAGCGGGGACCCCCTGTCAGGGCTGGGGGCCGCACAGCCCTCGGGTGGGCTGCGCCCGGAACTCAGCGTTTATGCTCACTAAAATGAAGGCTGCACGAAGTCAAAAGAGTGATAGTCTTTAGCTAGGAATAAATATGGCTTGTCAGTCCCTGCTTCCTAGAAACTCTTCAGGATCGCTCATTCTCACAGCTTCAGTAAGATGCTTGCAAATTTATTTTTCCTTTGTTAGACATAACAGGTATATGAAGAAAGGCAATTAAGAAAAAAAGAAGCCTAGCCTCATTTCAAATGTTTCATATTTTTCAGGTTTTAGAATTCTCACTTAATCCCATCTCTTGAACCCCTTCATTCCCAGTCCCAGAGATGCAAAATAAATACTGATTAAAAATATTGTGCAACCTTTAACCTATTGAACGTAACTAAATATTTCCCAAGCTCTTCTCTGATACAGATCTCCTGTTATAATTTAGTGTCACAGTAGTACTTCTGTCCAGATTTTTTGTCTTCATCTCAGTGCCACCCCTCTAACAGAAACAGGAGTGGAGTTCTTTGCCTCTGGTTTTCTCATGCTTAAGGTTGCATCCAAAACTTCTCATTTTCCTTTGTCATTCACTTTACTCTCCCAAGTCTCCAGTTTCCTCTTTATAAGAATGGCTTAAGAACTACATTCACATAAACCAAAATTCTAACAGCTACAGAGATGATGTACCAATCAAATTTTAGTTGTAGGAAAGGTAGGTAAACATGTTCATCAATTAGCTTACTGAGATCCACAGTACTTCAAAACTATCCAGGTATCCAAGAACGTGGTTGAATTTAAAGAGAACATTTTAAAATCAAAAGTACCTTCATAATTTAAGTAAATAAGAAAACTGTAAAACTCTTACATTAAGTCAAATTCAATAAATAAAAATTGGGCACTTACTACAAACTAAGGCATTATTTGATATTGATATACTGAAAGACATGAAAAATATTGATATACTGTTTTTCTATAGCAATGCAAATTAATTTTACTACTAGAAGAATAATTCTGTACTTTAAAAAAATACTTTTTAATCCAAAGATTATCCATCTATCTAATCTACAAATCATTTATTTAACTTGGGAGAAAATGCTTAATCAAGAAAATTACAATAAATAACAGTGGGTTTAAAATAGAAACCACACCTACCACTCTGACTGATGCTTTTCAACTCTTATCTCTTTAGACCTGTGAGAAAATTTCCATGATGTTCTTACTTCCCTAAGGAGTTTTAAATGTCACTCAGTGAAAAGTTATAAAGGAATCATTTACGAATTAGATGGAATAATATGCATGATTAGCTGAATTCCCTGGTATTTTCAAGCATTTTCCACTTGCAACTAAAGTATATGGTTATTCCCAACAATTTTACTCTTAGGTATATATATACCCAAGAGAATTGAAAAACGATGTACACAAAAACTTGTACAAAAATGTTCATAGTGGCATTATTCATAATAGCCAAAAAGTGGAAATAACCTAAATGCCCATCAACTAATGAATGGATAAACAGAAGGTGGTATATCATACAATGGAATATTATTCTGCCATAAAGAAAGAACAAAGTACTGATACATGATGCAACATGGATGTACCCTGAAAACATTATGCTAAGTGAAAGAAGCCAAAAAAAAAAAAAAAAAAAGAGCCAAACATTGTTTGATGCCATTTATAGGAAATGTCCAGAATAGATAAATCCATAGGGACAGAAAGTAGATTAGTGTTTGCCAGGGGCTGGAGGAATGCGAAGTGAGTGCTAATGGTTATTCAGTTTCTTTCTGGGGTGATAAAAATGTTCTGGAATTAGAAAGTGGTTGCACAACTCTGTGAATATACTAAAACCACTGGATTGTACACTTTAAAAGGGTAAACTTTTTAGCAGGTGAATTATATCTCAATAAAGTGGTAAAGTATGTGGTGATTAAAACTATGTGTTGAATTTCTAAAAGAAGACAATATTCTGCTGAAAGGTGACAGGGCTCAATGTACCTTGTATACCAATCATCCTGAAAATCACTTTTGAACCAAAAACATTGGTTCAAAATATCATTCTCACTATAGCTATAAAACAGAAAACAGAATAACTTTTTTTTTTTTTTGCGGTACGCGGGCCTCTCACTGTTGTGGCCTCTCCCGCTGCGGAGCGCGGGCTCAGCGGCCATGGCTCACGGGCCCAGCCGCTCCGTGGCATGTGGGATCTTCCCGGACCGGGGCAAGAACCCGTGTCCCCTGCATTGGCAGGCAGACTCTCAACCACTGCGCTACCAGGGAAGCCCCAGAATAAGTTTTTAAACGTAAATATATTTAAAAAATTAAAACACCTAAGAATGCAATCTATACATATGAAAAAGTAAAATATTTATATGCATAACAAGTAGTAGCAACATCATTCATAAGCAGCAGTTAGTGTTTATTTTCCCCATATTTTGGTTTAACACCATAGTGGTAGTTTATTCTTTTTAGGGAAATTGCATATGGTACATATAGCATATTATGAGTAAGTTATAGAAGGCTGTGTAATTGGAAAATTAATTCCAAGTAGCAATATTTACTCTAAAAACACATTTATTATCAAACAAATTATTTTTAACTAGTGGACAATAAAATGTACCTATAATTTATTAAGTCCAAGATATATAGTCAACTTGCATAAAATTATATATGGCATTTTAAAAACAACCTATTTCTAAAATATCAGTAATTCAGGCCAATTGGGATTTCCACAGGAGATAAATTGCCATTAATATCCTTTTTATGAAGAAAATGTCTGCCTTAAGAACATTACAACTATGTTATTAAGAAATGCTACAACATACTTTAAAAATCAAAATGGTGAAACATATGTATTAGGATATTCTTTTATGGGTACCAGCCCTATAGCAGCATTTCATATGGTGACTTTAATCTAGTTAACTAGATTTCCAAGTGACTTGGGTTTTTATTTTCTAGAAATACCTATCACATGTATAGTCTTGTTAAGAATTTAAATTTCCATCATAAATGAGAACCTATCATACTGATAATGTAAAGATATAAGAAATAAAGTACTTGGATATCCTAGTACTTTATTAGAAATATATCTACTAACTCCACAGAAACAAGTTTTATATGTAAGCAAAATACTAAAATTTTCTGATTTGGGAGAAATGAAATAAAATACAGTGAATGGGTTTCTCTTCTTCTCTAACTGTAAAAATCCCTTTTGCCTTTTTATTTGACCCGTCTATTCATGCAATTTAATGAACCCTCGAAATAATTTACATGTCTTTATACAGAATTCACATCTACATCAGTAAATGGCCAGTTCTTTTATATTTTCAGTGCCTTATCAAAATATGGGTAACAAAGTTTTTCATTCTATGAGGCAGGAAGATGTTTCCTAAGTACTTCTTTGGATGATGAGGATATAGTATCTGGGAAGGACACCTCAAATTCTATTAGAAGGTCACCACGTTGCTCAGGATTTTTTGGAAACGGTAGCCCATATCCGATAATTCTTCGCCTCATTCCAGGTTTCACAATATCATTTATTGTCATAGGTATGGTTCTTCCATCCATTGTTGGCACATTAAATGAGCAGCCACACAATGCCTAAAATGGACCAAATAAAATTAACAAATTTCAAAACGTAAAAGTCTAATCAAAAATATTACCAGCTGTAAAGGACGATACCTCTAAGGCAAATTTTTAACCTCCAAAAGAATATCAATAATTATAAGACTTTTTCCACATTAGAAAGTCCATTCAGGACACATATAATCAGACATTTTACAAAAGAAGGAAAGGGAAAGGGGAAGGAAAAGAAAAGGAAAAACGGAGGAAAGAATGTCTTTCACATTGCCCTGGAATGAAATGGATTGTCTGAGGCTGCTATTACAACATTCAAGATGCAGGGATGGAATGGGAGAAGAGAAGAGGGAGAAATTCAGGACTAGAAAGAATAAGATAGGAGCAACTACAAACTTCTCTAGAGGGAAAATGTTAGGACAAGAAATATACTTAATGTTTTAGTCAATAAATATTTACTGAGTACCTACTATATGCCATATATTCCTGTTAGAGGCTGAGCACATAGGGACCATGCACACAGACCCCACCTCAAGGAACGCACAAAGAATTCAGAAGCAAACTAGTAATTATAATACAGTACAAAGTTGGCACAGAAGTATGTGCAGAAGTCTTTTGTGAGAGAAAGGGCACCCAACCTACCCCCTTAGCTTCAGGGGGTAAGTTTGGGGTAAGCATTGGACCAGTATCAGGTGTTGAGGTAGAGTGAGGAACAGCAGTGTTCCACAGAGTACAGCTCAGACAATGACACAGAGGTATACGAGATAATAATACATCAAACTTAGGGAAATGCATATACATTGAGGGTTAGAAATCAGATTAAAAACAACCTTTTATTTTAAGATAAAGAGTTTAGACATTATGGTAGATGCTATGTGGAGTCATTTAAGAATTTTAAGCAGGGAACTGATATGGCCTTATTTGCAGGATTACAATCCAATTTGAGAAAGAGTGCCTAAAAATAGAACAAATACGAACTAATGTATTAAAGCAGTACCCTCATAAATTATTTTGTCTTTTAATACTTTTTTTGTTATATAATTATTAACCCAAGTTAACAATTTTGGAAAAATTCTATACATGGACTAAGGTGATGAGATTACAGTACAGATCTCATAAACCATACTTGTAAAAAACAGAGTAGAGTTAATCCAGACTAGGCCTCATAGTATATAATTCACTTAAAATTGTGATTTAAATTGTTAGTATAAATAACTAAACTTAGAAAGTACAATCTTATCCATAAATGAGGTATAATAGTGGTACTACCTCAGAAGGTTCTTATGATAATTTTAAAAATAATGTGTAGTAAACATAAAATTAATGTTAGCTATTATTTAGATAAATGCCCTAAGATCACATGCATAATTCTGTTTGGTTTCAGAATCCTATGTCCTACCAACTTACCTCTCGTAAACTAATTCTAGCAGTATAAATTATATTTGATCCATCCCTTTTGAATTTGGGGTGATCTTTATCTTTAATGACAAAAACAATGTCTGCTGGAATACTAGTTGGTGTTTCATCTCCTTCCCTTGGAAAAGTAATTTTGGTACCTTCTTTCCACCCTTTTTTTATCTCGATGGTAAGAATTTTGTCCTCAGTTCGATAACTCCTTCCATCAGGGTTTAACCTTTTTCGAGAAATCTTCATCCGTTTGGTACAACCACTATATATTTCTTCAAGTGATACTCTAAGTTCATGAATAACTGGAGGATCTTGTTTGAGGCGGGATGGTCCCACAGAATTCCTGTCTCTTGGATATCCATTCATGCTGAATCCAAAGGCGCTAAAAGGATCTCCATCTACTTCCATTTCATCAGAATCTCTACCACCACCCATCCGTCTTCCAAAGAAAATTTCAAAGGGGTTGGAACCTCCGAAAAATGCTGCAAATGTGGCATGAGGATCGCCATGAAAGGTGTACCGGAAGGTACCTCCTTGTCCATCAGTACCTCCTGCCCCTCCTTTCAACCCTAAATGAAGAGATAAGCATGATTAGAAAAATGCTTACAACTCTTGAAAGTTAAACTTTCAACAACTGTATTACTAATAAACTTTGGCTAACTTAGGTTGCTATTTATTAATATTGACCAGAAATGCCATTATAACTGAATACAGAACAGCTACATAACTTCCAATCATTCCACCCTAAGTTAAATTTTTATCTTTCAAATTCTTCTTCCAAACCCCATCTTTTTTTTTTAAACTGGTTTGTTTGTTTTTTGTAAAAACTTCATTGTTTTTTTTAAATTAATTTATTTTATTTTTATTTATTTTTGGCTGCGTTGGGTCTTTGTTGCTGAAGGTGGGCCCTCTCTAGTTGCGGAGAGCAGGGGCTATTTTTCATTGCGGTGGCTTCTCTTGTTGCGGAGCATGGACTCCAGAGCGCAGACTTAGTAGTTGTGGCGCACGGGCTTAGTTGCTCCGCGGCATGTGGGACCCTCCCGAACCAGGGCTCAAAGCCGTGTCCCCTGCACTGGCAGGCGGATTCTTAACCGCTGCGCCACCAGGGAAGCCCCAAACCCCATCTTTAATGATAAATTATTCCTGAGTCTTTGTTCCACAGGTAAAAAGAAAATAAATAAAAATCGGGAACCTCTTATCTCATAAGCTACTGGTTTGATAACCTAAAGTATATAAATTTAAGTTTTTAAAAGATGTCATTCAAGGGGTGGGGGAGGGAAGAATTGGGAATTCGGGATTAGCAGATGCAAACTAGTATATATAGGATGGATAAACAACAAGGTCCTACTGTATAGCACAGGGAACTGTATTCAATATCCTGTGATAAGCCATAATGGAAAAGAATATAAAAAAGAATATATATATAACTGAATTACTTTGCTGTATAGCAGAAATTAACACAACATTGTAAATCAACTATACTTCAATAAAATAGAAAAATAATAATAATAAAAAATAAAAGATGTCAATTGAAAGGTCTTCAGTAATCAATGCAAAATACGTAACCTAAATCTTTGAGTACCATTATAATCAGTGAGCACAAATCAATAATATAAAATACCATATTTATACTAACTATCTGTATTTCAGATCACCTTTCACTGTTTAAGAATTAAATAGAACTCATTTGTGGCAGAAAGGGAAAAAATTCTAATAACAGAAAACCCTATGAAAAAAAATTTTAGACACTAAAATTGTTATCCTATGCTAGATAACGAAATTCTTTATCTAGGCATACCATGTGATAGCATTAATTTCAACAGCATGTGAAAAGCCTGAAATCATGAGCTGTGAACTCTTTTGACATGTAAGGCCTTTGGGCTGGTTATTTCTGTCTATTATGGACAACCTGCTTCAGACCCCAAGATAGTGACCCTTTGATCCTCTTTTTTAAGCTCAACTAAGTAATAAGTAGCTCACAAGAGATTACATATTTGAAGTAGCATTTTCTACTACATACTGAAGGAAGATTCTACTGAAACCCACAGAACAACAGTATAGTGATCTTTTAAGGGATCAATGCTGACAAGGATTTATATCATTACAGTATCAGCAAAGTTTCTGAATGAGCCTTATGGGCATTCCTGACCAAGGAAACAAGCAGGAAAAGAATATAAAAATTATGAAACTGTAAAGAAAAATTCAAGAGAATTAAACTAAGAGATTCCAATATATTTAAGCAGTGACCAATTTGAGGGCAAGAAATACATTTTATTCATTTTTGCATTACTCATGCATACAGGTCTGAAAATGACAGACGCTCATGTTTATTTATTTATTTAAATTTATTTATTTATTTTTGGCTGTGTTGGGTCTTCGTTTCTGTGTGAGGGCTTTCTCTAGTTGCAGCGAATGGGGGCCACTCTTCATCGGGTGCGCGGGCCTCTCACTATCGCGGCCTCTCTTGTTGTGGAGCACAGGCTCCAGATGCACAGGCTCAGTAGTTGTGGCTCACGGGCCCAGTTGCTCCGCGGCATGTGGGTTCCTCGCAGACCAGGGCTCGAACCCGTGCCCCCCACATTGGCAGGCAGACTCTCAACCACTGCGCTACCAGGGAAGCCCCGCTCATGTTTATTGAATAAAGGGAATGAACTAATTCTTAAAGCCTCCAAAAATAAACTTTAAAATGTATTTTGAGTGTCAAGATATTTGAGAAAAGGCAGAAGCAAAAACAATATAAAGTATAATCACACATACACATATATGAGAAATTTAATAATAAAAAATTCTACTGAAGTCACTCAGCATGATTTCACAGTTTTACGTGTCTTATTCTATTTGGCAACTTCCACTAAAAGGTATACATGTACTCTACTTCATCCAACAGTGTCAGATGATGTTTAAATTTTTACCTTCATCCGTGAATAGAAATCTGGAGACACAAAAAGAAATCTAACAATTTGAAAATTGTCAATATATGTATTGGATGATATATCCAAATAGCACTCAGGGATATGCCTTGTAGAATCAGAATGACAAGTACAAGCAGGACAAGAACTTTTAACACACAGCTCATCCAAAACTTCTTTTTATAAATTTTAGTGGTATAGTTATAACTCCAAATGTTAAAAAAAGCTAGTGGCAGATTTTTTTAATGATATATATATATATATCATATAACTCAAGGTCATTACCAATGTGATTAAACCAATGCTAAATTATTTCAATCACTTCATCTTTCATCCCACAAATAGAGTATAATAATTTAACAGAGTTAATAAAGTAAATTGAGTGAATTAGCCTGCCCAGTCTAACCCTCTACAAGACAAAATCTAAATGTTTTGGACCTATAATGGATTCATGAAAAGAAAGAACAACATTTTAAGTTATTACATCATGGGTTTGGCTTTTCTCTAAAAGCCCTTCCTTCCTCTGCCAAAAATGGTAACTCAATCAGGATTACAGAGTCCCTGAGAAGATTCACACACTGTCTGAAGTGACGTTTATCAAAGCTAACAGCTAACAATGCAGCTTTGACACTAAACAGTCAACTACGTATCCTCTATGACTGAGAAAAATCCTACCAAAATTCACACCAATACAACATGAATTATTATGCAAGTATCACTTGCATTGCCCGGCACTTGAATTGGAACAAGCCTGTCATCAACTACAGAGTCAACTCTTCACTACATACATTCTGACTGCTCATGGAAAATTTTAATATTCAGCTAGATTCCCTCTGCTATCCAAAATTTTTTCTAGACATCATCATCACTCGTGTGAGCAAGAAATGCACCCCAGAGTCAACATTTACGTATGCTGTACTGACAGCTATTATTTAAAAAACAACCAATCAACCAATTTGCAATCCAGAAACAATTATGTGTCTGGGATACTATCCGTAACAATGATATCCGTTAGTTAGTTGATTAAAAGTTTATCAAAAGCAGCAGCATTGGAGAAGAATTAGGATTTCAAAGAAAAAAAATTATAGGACTTTAAAAACTTTCTTTAAGGAGATCTAATATGTAAGAACCCAGATTTATAAAAAATACTTACAGAGTTAACTAGCATAATGAAATTCTTTAGACAGCTTTGATTCATAAAAATACAAAAAATGAGTAAATACTCATTTAAAAAAATATATAGTAAATAAATTCAGTTGATTAACTATATGAAGAACAGAAGCTGCAAGCTAGTATAAAGATTAATATACTAAACACAAATTTGATCATATAAATACTAACTTTCAGTATTTAAGTTATTGAGTAAAACATAAACAATAAAAAAAGAAGGCATAAGGAAAAAGAAATGTTAGAAAACTAGACTACTATGAAAATGTGTTATTGAAAATCTTTTTTTTTTTTTTAAGTCTTTTAATATAAACTTCTGTTGACATCACGGAACAATTCAGAACTAAACCTAAAACTTTAGGGGAGAGACTGGATCAAAATCCAATTTTCAATTTCTGTAGTTCTGTTTTTTGTTTCAAATGATTCAACTATGGAGAAACGTCTCTATATGGAAAAATAGTTTTATTTATTACATACAATAAAATTAACCCATTGTAAATATACAGTTTTAGTGAAGTTGTAGAATTGTGCAACCATCACTACAATCCAGTTATAAAACATTTCCATCAACCCAAAGAGTTCTTTCATTTCTATTTGTAGTTAATCCCTGCTCCCACCTCTAGCCCTAGGCAACCACTGATCTGCTATCTTTCTCTATAAATCTGCCTTATCCATGCATTTCATATAAATGGAGTAACAGAATATGTAGTCATTTACATCTGACTTTTTTAGCATAGTTCATGAGGTTATTCCATTTAGTAACATGTTTTATTAAATCAGTTCTTTTAATTGCTAAGTAGTATTTGTGTGTGTGTGTGTGTGTATACATATACAACACACTTTATCCATTCACTAAAAGATGATACTTTCGGATTTTTTCATTTGGGGCCATCACAAATGGTGCTGCTGTGAACACTCACGTACATGTCTTTCTATGGACCTATATTTTCATTTCTCTTTTACAGATTCCTAGGAGTGGAAATGCTGGGTCATATGATACTTTCAAAACATCTCTATTTTTATTCAACCTTTAAAAAACACAGAATTTAAAATTGTGGATATTAGAGGGGCTTCCCTGGTGGCTCACTGGTTAGGAGTCCGCCTGCCAATGCAGGGGACACGGGTTCAATACCTGGTCCGGGAATATCCCACATGCTGCAGAGCAACTAAGCCCGTGCGCCACAAATACTGAGCCTGAGCTCTGGAGCCCAAGAGCCACAACCACTGAGCCTGTGCGCCGCAACTACTGAAGCCCGCACGCCTAGAGCTGGTGCTCCGCAACAAGAGAAGCCACCGCAGTGAGAAGCCTGAGCACCGCAACAAAGAGGAGCCCCTGCTCTCCGCAACTAGAGAAAGCCCGCGAGCAGCAACAAAGATCCAACGCAACCAAATAAATGAATTAAAAAAAAAAAAAAAAAAACACAACCAAGTAGATATAAAAAAAATAAAATTGTGGATATTAGAGATTTTCAAAACACAAATATACTGGGATCACTGGTTCTGGTAGGTCCTAAATATATAAATTAGCATGTTCAACTCATACAATTCTCAGTTCACGGTTCCTTATTTCCACAGTCTCAGGCCTTGCAAACGAATGCAATAATTGGGGGAAAAAAGTATATCAGGTAAATTAGTAATGGCCCCACAGTCCTAAAATTATTGTTATGTTACTTCTAGAGAAACACATAGGGCTATGGAACCAGGCCTGCAGGCACAAACAGATCAATGACAGGCAAAGACAAAAAGTATTTTCCCACATTTTAACAGTATACGTAACGAGGTATTTTAAATAAAGGATAAGTAAATATAATGCTTTTCTGTAAAGGAAGATAATTTCTAAAACATAATCGAATAACTTTCATTTAACTGTATTTTAAAGTAACATAACTAGAGAATGATATTTCTGAATAATATATTTCAATGCTTTAAAAAACTTATTCTTCCCTATTACCTCTATTGCTTACATCAATTACCTGAGTCAAGAACAAAAAAAGATTTGGGGTACACACATGATCCTGTTTTAGTCTTTTTTAAATTCACTCACTGGTGATGCTCAGTAAAAATCAAACTGGAGAAATATCACCCAAGAAAAACACTATTAAGAGGTAATATTAAGCCAAGAAAAATGTATCATTTGGTGACTTGAAAATTCTGCAAATATCCTTAGTAAACACTGAATCTTATGGTTTAGTTATAGAGAGATTTGAGCTATTTGTGAGATGGGGATTAAATCAGTGGATATTTGCTTTTTCATGGGAATTTATTGTGTTACTCCATGTTTGTAGATTTCTTTACAAAATTACAAAATAACTTCTTCAGAAAGAGTAGTATATGGTTAGTAGTATCTCAGAATCCTGCTTAGGTTTTGAGAAGAACCAAATCATAGTATTTTGAGTAGTATGGCCATAAGGAACCAACAGGATTGAACTGCCCACTATTTGCTTTTTTCAATATTTACTTTGTAAGAACCTGACACTGCAGGTCCTCATCACACCAAAACTGGCAGCAGAAACTGCAATTTGGGGCAACTCAGATCAAAAACAAAAAACAACAACAAAAAACCCTCTATACAATCACCCTGCTTATCTAAATTTAATGTTTTAACTCAAAATAAGCAGTCGCTACTTCACTATACTTTAGGCTATATTTCTAATTAGGAAAATTTAACATTAAATGCAATAAAGGAAGCAAAAAACCCGAAAAAAGTTTTCATAACTACAATGATTTAAAAAAAAACATCTGGGGAGAAAAATTAGTAATAAAACAACTTAGTCCTATATAAAACGTTGAAAATCCCAGAACCTGTAGAAATTGAAGTGTTGTTGTTAAATTAGCGATTTAAAATAGTCTTACTTTATAGCTACAATTATATGGAGATGATGGATAAACACTTTAAAATCCAGAATGATAAAAGGATAATCTTCAGTTATTCCCATTTACTGTATTCAACTAGTTTCTGATCTCACAATCCAAGAAACAAAAGTGTGGCAGGGAGAGGAAAGGGAAGTTATCATGCCTTCCTCTATACCTAGATAGTAAAATTTTAAAAGAAATAATGTTACCTTAAAGTAAATCAATAATTGTTCTAACTAGGTGGCCATTTTAGGTCAAAAAATTATATTTCTGAGATCTCATTTTCTTGGCACACAATTACTGTTTACAATTAAGCTAAAAACTTGTTCTGGTATTTTATGACATCAGGAAAATTCTTTCCTCTCCAGGCAGAATGCCAAAAACAACTACAGCTAAATGCCTCGGCCTTCGGCTTCTCAGAGAGACGATTCTGTCCTGTTTAATTTAAACTAGCTTTGCCATAAGAAAGGCAAAAAACTTCTTTTGTTTTCGTGAATAAAATATAAACTACCCAGAATTTGAACTGCCAATCTTAAGATTTTAAATGACTAAAGAATCTTTACTGGTTCTGACAGAAAATTCTTTAGAAAACAAAACAGGTTGCATAAGACTTTTGACACAATTTCTTAATGAGTATGGGAATTTAAGGTTTCTTTTCAAATATAATGTTAACATTATAAATCTAATGGTAGAATATACATATTACAAAATGTCAAAATCCAAAAAAAGGCAAACAAATACATTTCATTCATAGCTATATAACATTCATTCATATGATCAGAGATGAAATCTTGTTTTCATCCATTATTTGTCTTTCTACTTTTGAAATGTCAGAGAATTTAATTTAATAACCAGAAGGCTGAGAGAGAAAAAAGAGAGACAGAGCTGGAGAAACATAAAGATGTACACTGAATACTTACCTTCCTCCCCAAACTGATCATATATTTCTCTCTTTTTAGGATCACTCAATACTTCATAAGCTTCTGCGACCTCTTTAAATTTTTCCTCTGCCTGAGGAGATTTGTTCT
The DNA here is from genome assembly GCF_937001465.1 of Orcinus orca. Lineage (NCBI taxonomy): Eukaryota > Metazoa > Chordata > Mammalia > Artiodactyla > Delphinidae > Orcinus > Orcinus orca. The sequence goes on from NC_064559.1 coordinate 144,716,011, forward strand.
TGTCCGGATGAAATCTGAGGGCTTGTTTTCGGTAAGCCTTTTTAATATCTTCATCTGAAGCTCCTTTTTCAATTCCCAAAATGCAATAATAGTCTTTCCCCATTTCGAATGCCTTGAAATGAACTTAGATTCCCTTTGTGAAAGAAAACAGCGTCCCCAGTCTTAGCAATACAATGATTCTAAGAAAAATAAACCAAGCTGGGTATTTTAAAAGTTAAAGCAAATCAGCAATTCAGCTTTGCTGTCTTAAGGCAGCAAGCAGACAGTGTCTCTGTATTTAATTCCTTCCCCAACAGCTCACTTACAGATAAATATACACTACACAGGAGACGGCCTCCTTCTAGATCCTCCCATTTTCACTACGTGTCTCTGTACTTTCTAGAACAGCAAATGCTACAGGACGTCACTTCCCCAGCTGCCTCTAGTCAAAGTATTGAGCTAGGTTTTCTCCTCCTCCACGATTAACTATTCATTTTCCTTCTGGCTCTACCATTTTTATGTCCTTTTTAAGAGGCCAAGTGGATTAAGAAACCAATATTTCAGCACAGAATGTCCTAACTACACATTTATTTACTCCATTCTAGGTAAAAAAGCAACAAAAAAATCATTATAGCCATTAAGTATCTTACCATTAAAATAAGTTAAAGTTATTATACAAATAAAAATACTTATTTTAGGTATATTAATCTCAACTTCAAGTTATTCAAATGTAAGGTATACAATACTAAAATATGGTTTGTTTAAATTAAAATTGTCAAATAATTTGTGTCATTTTCAAAATTCCTAGGGTCTGTCAATCAGAAATGCCAGGAATTTGGCATTGTAAAAGTCTACATATCATAAATATCAAAAGCAAGGTTTTAAAGTCAGTAAAGGACTTAAATATGACTTTAGCTGATGATTTTAACTCTTTTTTTTTTTGTAGTATACAAGAGTTAATAGTTCAGGCAAACTAATAACTTCTGAAAGCTTCATATCTGATTTTAGTTACTTCAACTAAAACAGAATGAGATCTGCCCTCCCCACTCCTAGGGTCACTATTTAAAGAATTTTTGTCCTGCTTCAGGAATGATAGGAGAGAGTATCAGGTTACAGACAGTAAAAACTCATGTTTCTTTTAAGACTTTAACTGGATCAGCTTAAAATCTGGATATGCTATTTATGAGGCATAATATGAGAGATATTTTTTCTTTTAAAAACACACTTTCCCGGTTTTCCCTGGTGGTGCAGTGGTTGAGAGTCCGCCTGCCGATGCAGGGGACACGGGTTCGTGCCCCGGTCCGGGAAGATCCCACATGCCGCGGAGCGGCGGGACCCGTGAGCCATGGCCGCTGGGCCTGCGCGTCCGGAGCCTGTGCTCCGCAACGGGAGAGGCCACAACAGTGAGAGGCCCGCGTACCGCAAAAAAACAAAACAAAACAAAAACAAAAAACCCCACAGTTTCCCTAATTATAAATATAAATGCTAACTGAAGATTTTGGAAAACACAGAAAGAAAAAAGAATAAAATAAAAACCTTCCTGGGCTTCCCTGGTGGCGCAGCGCAGTGGTTAACAACCTGCTTACCAATGCAGGGGACACGGGTTTGAGCCGTGGTCCAGGAAAACCCCACATGCAGCAGAGCAGCTAAGCCTGTGTGCCACAACTACTGAGCCTGCGCTCTAGAGCCCGCGAGCCACAGCTACTGAGCCCGTATGCCACAACTACTGAAGCCTGCGTGCCTAGAGCCCGTGTTCTGCAACAAGAGAAGCCACCGCAGTGAGAAGCCCGTGCATCGCAATGAGGAGTAGCCCCCACTTGCCACAACTAGAGAAAGCCTGAGCGCAGCAACGAAGACCCAGCACAGCCAAAAATAAATAAATAAATAAATAACAAAACAAAACAAAACCTTCCTATCATACCACTTTAGGTAATCCCTGCTAAATGTTAGTGTGACATAAGAAAATGTCAAAAGAATTGTACAGAGCACTGTACTGAATATCTTAAGTCTGTAAAATTAAAAGAAAACAGGACAGTTATGAGAAAAAGTAAATGTACCTGTATGTTTAGAGTATAAAGAAAGGGTGGTGATCACATATTAACCTTTAAAAATATGGGAACACCTACTCTATACACCAATCAGCCTTACATTAATGATTCAGCAATTCTTTCATAATGTTCCTCTTTGTGCATTTTGACAGCTAGGATTTACTATTTCTCAAAACTCTAGAAACACCTTGGTATAGAAAGGTATCATATTTATCTAGCCTACTTACAGGTTACAGAGGTTTGTCAGCTATTCAGCAATTTTTTTTAGTCCCACCAAGGAATAGTCAATGTCAAAAGATAAACTTTCAAATCCAGAAAACTTAAGGAAAAATGCTAATATCCAAAGTTACCTTAAGACTCCTGCTTTTTAAAAAAGCATATTGCAAGTTGGAATCCAGCGCAATGATCAGCATTGAGAGTAGAGTAAAAATATAATAAAAATCATCTATTCTAGAATTAATTTCCAAGAGAGTTCCTTTAAATATTTATTACCAAAGAACACTGGTATAGTAATATGAAAATTCTGAATTGTTCTGGTGGGTAATGCTGGGAACTAAAAAAAAAACAGATTCTTATCTGATTCAATCATTTTCAGAGAGCCAGAAATATTATCAGGACTTGACATATTAACTGATTTCAGAACCCAAAGGCTAGATCTTTCACATTTCTGAAAAATGCATTACATGTTAACAAATGGAAAGAAATCTGGCTCTTCACACATAGAGGACAGTGATAAAGGATTTTCATATTTTTTTTCAAATATCATAAGCACACAAAAGGATTATAGTAGTAGTGTTGAAATGCAAGAATTCCCCTCAACTTGGAAATTCCAAGTTAATAAGGAAGAAATTATAATTTTAAGACTTTAAATAGTAAAATAATCTAGCTAGGTTTTGGTAAAATAATCTAGCTAGGTTTTGGTAAAATGAGCAGTGTAAATAATTCTTTCAAACATTTGGGAATGGTTATTTAAAATGACTTTAGAAGCACTGTAAATATCATACCTGGAAATTTCTTAGGAAATAATTCAAAGAAAAAATTATATATACAAATATACCCATTGCAATTACACGCAGTAGGGTAATGGATCAATGTGGTCATTATTATACTACATAGTACTTGAGAGACATTTTACTCTTACATACACTTAAAAGTTGAAAATCCATTACACAATCACTTTACATTCAATCTTCTTCATCCAAGTTTGTTTGAGATGAGATGAATGTGGGTTGTTGTTTTTGGGGGGATGGGGGGCGCAAGAGCAATTGTCATCCCTGTAAATAATTATCATGACAAAAATAGAGTGTGTAAAGCAAAGAGTAATGGCAGCCTGTAGGGAAAATGGAGCAGAGATGTAAGCAAAGCTCATCTAATAAGTGTGCTTTTAAAAGTAAAAATAAAAACCAAAAAAATTACATAATAAGTCTATTTGAAACACTTTAAAAATCACATAAATCAGTGCTTATTTAATTTTATAGGTATGTGTATGTGTGGCAGAAAATTTGAAGAGAACAAAAACTAACGAGTTAGGAACACCCTTTTTTTTCTCTTTAATTTCTTTAAGGCTGCTATATTTTTAACAAGGATATGAAATTAGTGTTTGTATTTTTTTATTTTTATTACTCAAACATTGATGAGATTATTCCATGAAAACACAATTCTCTTCCCTTTATTAAAAGAAAATTACAAAGAGTGAGATTCTTCTTTTTAATGTTTATAGTTTACAAGGTCAAGTTCTCATGCTGGGGTAGACGTGGTTCATCTCTAACTGAAGGACAAGTTACAATGTATTTTAAAGAAATGATTTTAATTTTTTCAATAAAATCATAAAACTTAAGTACGTTTATTATTTTGTTTATAAAAGTTAATAGCAACAAAACTTTTGTGCTTAATAATATATTTGAGGGAAGTGTATCACTCTCTTTTAGGGAGTCGAGGGCCAGAATTAAGTAAATATTCTAATGACATTACATTTTAATAACTTTAATAAAACGTCCTTATTTGGGATATTATGCTTTCATAAGTACAGAGAAATTATTTTTACAGAAGTATGTGTCCTTTCTGATTTTATCACCACAGTTGAAATATTAAACATGTTTAGAGAATGAGAGCTAAAGATAATAGTATTTTAACTACCAAAAAAACCCCTGGGGGTTCCTTGGTGGCGCAGTGGTTGAGAGTCTGCCTGCCGATGCAGGGGACACGGGTTCGTGCCCCGGTCCGGGAGGATCCCACATGCCGCGGAGCGGCTGGGCCCGTGAGCCATGGCCGCTGAGCCTGCACGTCCGGAGCCTGTGCTCCGCAACGGGAGAGGGCACAACAGTGAGAGGCCCGTGTACCGCAAAAAAAAAAAAAACAACAAACCCTGAAAGTATATAACTAGTCATTCAACTGATACCATCTTCACCTTCTACTTTGGCTTTATTCACAGACAATAAAAAAGTAAAGTTTTATTTCTTCAATTCACAAATCATTTCTCAGTTTACAAGAAAATTAGTACAGAGAAAGACAGTAAGCCTTCTAGAGTCTCAGAAGAAATTACTATTAAAATTTAGATCATCACAGCAATACTTGAATACAAATGATTTCTAATAGTTTACCGATGTTCCTGCTGAAAACTTTTTCTGTCAATATTTAGTTAACTCGGTACATTCAGAACTGAAATTTCTCATTTAGTATTAATATTAGTAAATTATGACTTCCATTCCCTGATACTTCTTATCCAAGAATAAGCAAACTGAGGCTCTATTATACCTTGTTAACAGTGCTTGAGATATTTGAATAGTGGTTATAAAATCTGCTAAGGTTTATCAGGGAATATTGACAGTGTAGTAGGTAAAAGCACAGACTTTGGAGACAGACTGCCTGTATTAGAATCCTGGCAACACCACTTACTAGTTGTGTGGCCTTGGACTTAACCGTTCTGTGCCTCAGTTTCCTTATCTGTCCAATGGGATTAACATTAACACCTACTTTGCAGGGCTCTTATGAGGATTAAATGAGATAAATGTGTGATGCACTTAAATGTGGATAGTGCAGTCCATGCAAGTGTTAGCTACTGTAATGATAAAAATGATTTCATCATATGAACTAGAAGAATTTTTTCCTGGAAAAATGATTACTATACCATATGTATAACAAAATGCCCTTATTTACAAGCATATACATCCACTCACAGAAAAGCTATCCAACTAAGAAGAATTGGCTTTTTCCAAATATTCCAGTTATTTTCTACTTACTCATCTTGACTCTCTGTTAAATTTAGAATCATTAAGACATCATATAGGTAGCATCCATTGTATTCAAATGCAGTGTATTTCAAATACCGTACCAAGACAGTGTGGTATTGGTGAAAGAATAGATCAGGAAAGGCAAAAAGGTCAATAAAACAGAATAGGGAGCCCAGAAATAGACTCATGTAAGTATAGTTAACTGATCTTTGACAAAGGATTGAAGGCAATATAATAGAGAAAAAATAGTGTTTGAACAACTGGACATCCACTTGCAAAGAAATGACTCTAGATACAGACTTTATACCCTTCACAAAAATTAACTCAAAATGGATCACAGACGTAAACGTAAAATGCAAATGATAAAACTCCTAGAACATAGGAAAAAATCTAGATGACCTTGGGTTTGGCAATGTTTTTTAAATATGATACCAAAGGAACAATTCATGAAAGAAAGAATTCATAAGCTGGATTTCGTTAAAATTACAATTTTCTGTTGACAAAGACACTGTCAAAAGAATGAAAAGGCAAGCCACAGACTGGAAGAAAATATTTCAAAAGACATATCTGGTAAAGGACTGTTATCCAAAATACATAAAGAACTCCAAAACTCAACAATAAGAAAACAAACAACTCAGTTAAAAAATGGGTTAACATTTTTTAGACCTTAACAGACACCTCACCAAAGAAGATATACAGACGGCAAATAAGCATAGGAAAAGATGCTCCACAATGTATGTCATCAGGGAAATGCATATTAAAACAATAAGATACCATAACACACCTACTAGAATGGCAAAAATCCAGAACACTGGCAATACCAAATGCTGGCGTAGAGCAACAGGAACTCTCTTTCATTGATGACAGGAATGTCTTCCACTTTGGAAGAAAGTTTGGTGATTTCTTACAAAAAATACATCCATCATGTGGTCTGGTAATCGTGCTTCTTGGTATTTACACAAAGGAGTTGAAAACCAATATCCACACAAAAACCTGCACATGAATGTTTATAGCAGCTTTATTCATAACTGCCAAAACTTGGAAGCAACCAAGATGTCCTTCAGTAGGTGAATAGATAAACTGTGGTAAAATCCCATTCAGGCAATGGAACACTATTCAGCACTAAACAGAAATGAGTTTAAAAAATAATAATTTTTAAAAATAATTAATTAATTAATGGCTGTGTTGGGTCTTCGTTTCTGTGCAAGGGCTTTCTCTAGTTGTGGCAAGAAGGGGCCACTCTTCATCGCACGCGCAGGCTCAGTAATTGTGGCTCACGGGCCCAGTTGCTCCGCGGCACGTGGGATCTTCCCAGACCAGGGCTCGAACCCGTGTCCCCTGCATTGGCAGGCAGAAAAAAATAATAAATTTAAAAACAAGAAAATAAAAAGAAATGAGCTATCAAGCCATATAAAAACATGGAGGAAACTTAAATAAGTGCATATTACTAAGTGAAAGAAGCCAGTCTGAAAAGGCTACATACTATGTAACATTTTGCAAAGGCAAAACTATGGAGACAATAAAAAGATCAGTGGTTGCCAGGGGTTAGTGGAAAGGGAAGGATCAATAGGTGGAGTACAGAGGATTTTAAGGTAGTGAAACTACTCAGTATAATACTGAATGGTAGGCAAATGTCATTATATATTTGTCCAAACCCATAGAATATACAACTCCAAGAGTGAAACCTAATGTAAATTACGGACTCTGGGTGATAATAATGTATCAATATAAGTTCATCGTTCCATCTAGTGGGAGATGTTGATAATGGGGGGGGGGGCTATGCATGTTTAGAAGCAGGAGGATTATGGGAAATCTTTGTACCTTCCACTCAATCGTGCTGTGATCATAAAACTGATCGAAAAAATAAAGCCTATTTGTCAATTTAAAAATAAATGGATAAAAAGTTGTGTTTATATTTTTAAAATATATATCTTTGATTTGAGAGTCAGAAAATCCCTCCAGCCTTGATTTCTGTTGCTGCCTCATATACCTCAATCGTACTATATTACTTGAAAGATGCCTAGGGAAAACTATTATTTATCACTGAATCTTCAATTCCTACTAGTGGACTAGCATAAAGGGGCTACAAATGTCTAAAGTATAAGTTAAATAATAAATAAAGACTTAAGCATTTCAATGCTTGGTTCCTAATCTCAGCTCTGCCATTTAGTAGGTAATTTAGGCAAATCATTTAATTTCTTTGAATTCCTATCTCACACATGTTATTGTGAGAATCAAATAATACACATGAAAGCACTAAAATTTATATAATGACGTATACATATAAGTTGTTTTCATTATTTTAAGCTATACAAACTATTCTGCTACCACTTGAAGGTCTATTGACCAATCATCTCTCTTTACTGAGGAAATTTTACTTGGTATAATGCATTAGAGTAACTACCAGAATCACCCCCAAAGGACTCAGGCAGGCATCCTCTAAGATCATGCCCCTTGCCATGTTCACTTTTCAGACCTTCATCACTGAATTTTAGTCTCTTAGTATTAAAAAAATAACTGTGGGGCTTCCCTGGTGGCGCAGTGGTTGAGAGTCTGCCTGCCGATGCAGGGGACACGGGTTTGTGCTCCGGTCTGGGAGGATCCCACATGCCGCGGAGCGGCTGGGCCCGTGAGCCATGGCCGCTGAGCCTGCGCGTCCTGAGCCTGTGCTCCGCAACGGGAGAGGCTACAACAGTGAGAGGCCCGCGTACCGCAAAAAACAACAACAACAACAAAACTGTGCTATGTCTTCTCTGTAATAATAACAGTTATATATTAGTTTACAGTTTATCAAACACTTCCGTATGCTTTCCCATATGTAATCTATATATATGCACACACATCTGATATTGAAAGTAGTGATAAGATTTCAAAGAGCTTTTCAATGGCTAGCAATTTAATAGTGAGTTAAGATATTTTTTAATTTTTTTTTAAATTTACTTATTTATTTATTTTTGGCTGTGTTGGGTCTTTGTTACTGCGTGCAGGCTTTCTCTAGTTGCGGTGAGCGGGGGCTACTCTTCGTTGCGGTGTGCGGGCTTCTCCTTGTGGTGGCTTCTCTTGTTGTGGAGCACAGGCTCTAGGCGCACGTACTTCAGTAGTTGTGGCACGTGAGTTCAGTAGTTATGGCTCATGGGCTCTAGAGCTCAGGCTCAGCAGCTGCGGCACACGGGCTTAGTTGCTCCGCAGCATGTGGGATCTTCCTGGACCAGGGCTTGAACCTGTGTCCCCTGCACTGGCAGGCAGATTCTTAACCATTGCACCACCAGGGAAGCCTGAGTTAAGATATTTTAAACAATACTTAAATAGACATTGTTCCAATATTAACATAAGGAGTACTACCAGGCTGGTGTCCTAATATTTGGCCTGCGTTTTAGATAATACCTAAATAATTACATATAATCAAACTATGGCCATCTAATAATAGAATATATTTTACCTCTACATTTTATACTTTCCTAAAACTCCTTCCAGCACTGAGGAATCATTATCATAGATTTCTTATAGCAAATTGCTTGACTGCTAGTTTGGAACTTAGATTCTATATTCTCATTCCTGTGGAAAGGCTTCAAATTTTGAGCATAAGTTATAAAACCTAAAAATTTTGTCATGGTTACAAATGCAACTTTAACTTTAGGGAAAAAAATTAAAAATTTTTGAAAAGATTCATTTCTTACTCCATCCACATTTACAAAACAGAAAAAGCAAACTTAAGGCAAGTGTCTTTAAGTCATTAAATGCCATCTACTTAAAATTAAACTGTTCTGGAAACCCTGTCTTTTTTCTTAACGATAAATGTCCTTCTTTGGGTAACTACAGTAATTTGGACTTGAATTTGGAATTAGGCAGTCAATAATAGCATGTGAGTGCCCATTTTATAGTATCTGATGGCTATGACCATAGGGAACATTCTCCATTAATAAAGTATCTCAATCATTCAGCAAATATTTACTGAGTGCATACTATGTGCTATAAACTAGACAGACAATATCCTTGCTCTCATTCAACTCATATTCTGGTGGGAGAAGACAACCAATAAACAAGTTAAAAAATAAATAATAAAATTTCAGATAATTTGAAGTACCTTAAAGAAAAATTTTAAATGTTGCTAAGACAGAGATGGAAAGTGGCTACTTTAGCCAGGGTGGTCAGGGAAGCCCTCTCTTTTTAGCTCCCTTTTAAAAATTATACTAAAATTTTGGCACTAGGGTAGGTAGTTATTTTGGCTAGAGGAAAAGAAGAAAGTCTGGGTATCATACTTTAAAAAATATAATGCTTTCAGAAAAGCAAATGGCCTGGTAAGGAGTTCTTAATGACCTCTTTGATTCTATTATCGATATGTATTCAGCTCTCATCATCTTTTCCATTTATTCCCATTCCCCATGTACAAATCTGTACATATCCCTTCAAATCTATACCTGACAATCAAATTAGTTTGATACAAAGACAGTAAACAATTAAAGGCCAAATACGTGTTATGTAACTATTATAGGAGTAAAGGGACCATTGAGGCAGAGAGGAAAGAGCATCAAACTTGGAATGAGAGGATTTGGTTCCAGTAGTTTTGCTACTCAGCGTTTATACAAAGTTCTGGAAAAATCAGGTATTATTCCCTTATTCTCCAAAATGAATAACATCATCCACCTCATTAGACTGACATATAGAATGAGACAATATGGAAAGGGCTTTACGAAAAGTAAAATACTATACAAATGTTAATTATATGCTCATTTTGGGCAGAGTGGTGGGGATGGGAAAGGTTTCAGAAAAAAAAAAAAAGTGAGGATCTTGAAAGATTGATACAATTTAGAAAGAAAGAGAGGAAGGGGGAGGGTTTGTGATTTGGACCAAGAACTCAAAGCCCAGAAGCAAAAAGCATAAAATCATTTGATACAGCAAAAAGAGTGGTCAGATTAAATCGTATGATTTAGGAAGCTGACAGATAAAAGTTACGGTCAGATTGCTGAAAGTTTTGAATGTCACTTTTTTACTTAATGACTGCTCGTTCATGTTCTTCAAAAAGTGCTAAAAAAAAAAAGTGCTAACTTGTTAGGTCTTTGAAATAAACTTTATTCAAAAGCTTGCTTCATTTCTTAAGTGCCAATTTACTTTGAAGCTAGTGAAATTACTTTTTTAGTTGTCTTAGTAAGCTAGTGAAATTAATTCTATTAAGGTAAAAAATTTCATTAATATTTGTAAGCTTCCAAGAGCACCAGTAAAAGATGTCGAACTAACCTAAAAAGTTGATAGGAAGAAGAGCTTTATCAATCATAATTCGCCTTGGAATACTGTCTATACCGCCTAAATTTCCCAGTACTTTAATCACTATAGTTATATTAGTAATTCCCAAGTTTTGATTCTGTGTCATTGCTTTTTTTTTCTTGTGCCAGTCTTCTCTGTGTATTTTATTTATTTAATTATTTAAAATTTTTGGTGTACTATATGTGTACTTCAAATTTATTAATTTATGGCTTTGTTGGGTCTTCGTTGCTGCACACGGGCTTTCTCTAGTTGTGGTGAGCGGCGGCTACTCTTTGTTGCAGTGCACAGGCTTTTCACTGAGGTGGCTTCTCTTGTTGCGGAGCATGAGCTCTAGGCACGCAGGCTTCAGTAGTTGTGGCACGCAGGCTCAGTAGTTGTGGCACACAGGCTCAGTTGCTCCACGGCACGTGGGATCTTCCCGGACCAGGGATCGAACCCATGTCCCCTGCATTGTGGGGACTGCTCTTCATTGCAGTGCATGGGCTTCTCATTTCTCATTCCGGTGGCTTCTCTTGTTGTGGAGCATGTGCTCTTGGCACACAGGCTCAGTAGTTGTGGGGTGTGGGCTCAGTAGTTGTGGCGCACGGGCTTAGTTGCTCCACGGCATGTAGGATCTTCCCAGACCAGGGCTTGAACCTGTGTCCCCTGCATTGGTAGGTGGATTCTTAACCACTGCGCCACCAGGGAAGTCCTTCATTGCTTGATTTTACAATACTTTTCCTGGCACAAAGCACTATAATAGAATTTACACATTCAATTTGACCAATTTAACAGTATTTACCCAAAAAAAGATTTAAAATAATATTAAAACAAATTTTTAAAGTACATGCCTTTAAAATAAATAAAACTGCTTTAATCATTTTATAAAAAATACTAGAGTTATCTGGAGATACCCAGGCATAAGAAATATTTTCTGCTTTTTAAAAAAGCATTTCCTTTTTGGGGAGTGTAGAACTGATTTTATTCTGTGGTGATATTAAAAAGTTTCCTAATAAAATAGCCCAATAATAACTTGCCCTTCTTTCTAACCCTCTTTTATAAGAAGTTACTGAAAAGCTTACCACAGGACTAATGAATATACAGTGAGCTAATCTCATACTTTCCTAACATCTTAGAATTAAAGTGTTCTGGGACTTCCCTGGTGGTCCAGTGGTTGGGACTCCGCACTTCTACTGCAGGGGGTGTGGGTTCAATCCCTGGTGGGGGAACTGGGATCCTGCATGCCGCGTAGTGTGGCACCCCCCACATTTTTTTTAATTAATTAAAAAAAAGAAAGTGTCTGTACAATATTTTTCAATATTGAATCAGAAAGCCAAAAGAAACTATAGAGTTTCTAGGTCACTTTAAATAGGTGTTGTAAATTGGTATTTGATTATGTTGAAAGATCACATAACTTACGAGTAGTGCTGTCCAGCAGCGAGCTACAAATAAAGTGAGCTGCAAATGCAAGCCACATGTGTTACTGAAACATTTTTATAATCCACATTTTAATAAAAGAAATGTGAAATTTTAATAATGTATATATTTAACTCAATAAATCTAAGATATCATATACTACAACATGTAGTCAATAAAAAATTATCAGTAAGATATATTTTACAATTCTTTTTTTTGTACTAAGTCTTCAGAATCCAGTGTGAATTTTACACTTACACAACATCTCAGTCCAGACAGCCACATTTCAGGCACTTGCCTTCATGTGGCTAGTGACTACTGTATTAGACAGTGTAGATCTAGAGGTTCCTTCCAATTCCCAGTGCTATGATCCAACTTTTCAGAAACCTTAACCTATAAACTTAAGTATATCATACATACACATCTCTGACATGCATATTTAGGGAAAACCAAATCTTAACAGATGAATAATAAAGAAAAGTTCATTTCTGGGAATTCCCTGGTGGTCCAGTAGTTCGGACTCCACGCTTAGGTAACTAAGATCCCACAAGCCATGCTGCATGGCCAAAAATAAAATAAAATTTGGGCTTCCCTGGTGGCGCAGTGGTTGAGAGTCCACCTGCCGATGCAGGGAAAGCGGGTTTGTGCCCCGGTCCGGGAGGATCCCACATGCCATGGAGCGGCTGGGCCCGTGAGCCATGGCCGCTGAGCCTGCGCGTCCTGAGCCTGTGCTCCGCAACGGGAGAGGCCACAACAGTGAGAGGCCCGCGTACCGCAAAAAAATAAAATAATAAAATAAAATAAAATTTTTAAAAAGTTCATTTTTACTCATAAAATAGTATTCCAGTGCTGACTTCAGCTGTACATATAATTGGCATAATACAGAGAAGATTAGTATGGCCCCTGCCCAAGGATAACACGCAAATTCGTGAAGCATTATATATTTTAAAAAAGATAGAGGGAATTCCCTGGCAGTCCAGTGGTTAGGACTCCAAGTTCTCACTGCTGAGGGCCCAGGTTCAATCCCTGGTTGGGGAAGTAGGATCCCACAAGTTGCGGGGCACGGCTAAAAAAAAAAAAGATAAATATGTGAGGTGATGGATGTTTCAATTAGAGGGGAGAAGTCCTTTCACAGTGTATACATATATCAAATTTTCACAATGCACACTTTAAATATCTTACAATATTGTCAATTATATCTCAGTAAAGTTGAAAAACAAAACATCCCATTTTTCATCTGCAAAAAAAGAACTTTTTGTGAGGACTTTTTCAAAGTAATACTTTACTTTTAGGGTAAAGTAGTGGGGATGGTTCTATTTACACATGCTCACTCAGTATATGCTTTCACAGTGTTGAAAGTAAAAGCAACACTGGGAAATGAGGAATTTATGTGATTTTCACTTTATTCTTTTCTAAAGTTTCTCCTCTCACAAGTAGCTAGGGAAGGCATCAGAATCACCTGGAAAACTTAACTGGCTGGCCAGAGAGGAGAGCACTCTGTGGCCAAAGTGAAACCAACAGCTCCTCAGGGTAAGACAAGTGGTAGAGGGAAAAAAAAAATGATTGTAGCCCAGAGGTAAAGCAGGAAAGGAGAGGATAAGCTGCTGTTTCGCCAAACTGTTAGGCTCTTAGGCAAGATTGCAATAAACTGATTATCTCGCAAGTTTGTTTAGCTCTCCAACTGTTTACAACTCAATAATATGATTTATTTTTTTGGCCGTGCTGCATGGCATGCGGAACTTCCCCAACCAGGGATTGAACCATGCCCCCTGGAAGTCTTAACCACTGGACCACCAGGGAAGTCCCTAAAATGATTTATTTTAAATTTAAATCAGTACCTAACCTTAAGTATGAAATATCTTTATAATACGTTGCACCTGTGAAGGCATAAATAATTAAACCTCTGCTACTGTGGAGACTAAAATATGATTCAAAGACTTTATTGCTACGTACCAAATATTAAGTATTAGCACATGTATAAAATAAGCCAACTTGTTGTATAGTATCCACTAACTGCTATAAAATTAGGCCATCGACTGCCTAACTCCAAATACAATGAGCCCAAAGTACTGTAATTGCTTAAAGGAGGACATTTATAGGTAAAAGAAAAAGTAGGATTTCAAGAATAATTTAAGTGGATGGGTTTTAATGTTTGAGTTTTTAATATTTTAAAATATAGCCTTTTATTATTAGGCTAAATCAGCAAGTAAAGGCAACAGTTACTGAGATCAAAACAGTCTAAGTCATGATCCCTTCCCATACAATATAAACATAAAATAGTACCTATTGTCTATTGCTGCTTTCCCCATACAGTGGCAGAGTTGAGTAGTTGTAGCAGAGACTGTGTGGCCCACAAAGCCTAAAAATTTACTGTTTGGCCCTTAAGAGAAAATGTTTGCCAACCCCTGCTTTATACAAATTATCCTTTAACTGGAGGGAGAGGGCAGGCTAAAGCAGCAGTGAACACAATAAAATTTTGTTATATCTAGCAAATTAAAAAAAAAAAGTTTTCACTGTAAACACTTAAGCTTATAAAACATCAGCCTGGCTGATGGTAAAATAAAACTTGTAAACTAAAATTCTCAACCTGGGCATGTTCGCTAAGGGGAATATATTAGAAAACTTAGGGTAGTGAAGTGAGATGTTTATCAAGAGGGGCACGCTGTCTCAGCATCTCCATTTTTGATGAGACCTAAACCCCACCCCCACCCCTTAGTGTGACACTAATGGACACTCAAGTTTGGAAACTACTGATTTAGACACAACTCAGAGTTTTATTAGCTTGCGAAAAAACAATTTGCTTTTCTCTTAAATCAAAAGGATAAATTTTGTAAATGGGGGGTAAAATGGTTTCAATTTTTATTTTAACTACAATTTTAGAAAACCGCATACTGCAAATGTAAAGAATATAAAGAACGGATCTTAGTACCTTGTAGGAATCTAGATGGTCATTCCAATTAAAATTAGTCTTGCTTTTTTATTCCCATTGCAAAGATAGAAAAACACAGTGCTCAGATTGTAGCTGGAACATTGGCACCCCATATATGTTTATAGAATAAAAGTCTCCATATCAATATAGTGATTAATATTAATGCCATTGAGCTGAGTCATGCAGTTTTTAAATTATATTTGCCTATCCCCAATTTCTCATTGGAATCTAACAGAACTAACTAATCATACCTCTAATCATACCTCTATATTGTTCAGCTTGACCATCTAACTCATCACTCCTGGCCATAAATGACTTTGGCTGGTTCCCAAAGTCAAATTTATCCTGTCTCATTATTTAACATATTTATATTCTATAAAGTTGCGTGAATGCTGAATTTTAGCAAATACTGAATCATTGCCCCTAAGGGAAATGCTGGGTTAAGTCAACTCATGAACACATAACCTTGTTTCCCATTTATTTCTGTAATGAAGACACTTTATTTATTATAACACTGAACTCATGGTCAAATAGCAGTGTAACTCCTACCTGAATGAAGCTTATCTAACACATGTATTCCCTCCATAAGGCACATCACAGACTTCTTGCGCTTAGGAACGTCAGACACCACTTCAGCACCACATTCAAACATCTCTTTAAACAGTAAAATCACCAAAAAAAGGGCACGAAAATGCAAAAAATGCAAAACTGCACTAAATAGACTACAAAGACTTGTTAAAGAGAGCTGAAATAAGAAGGCTAAGCACTGCCTTGTTGGATATCAGCTGGGAACATAAGACAAATTTTTTTTGCTGCTCAGCTCATGCACATGCATGTGCAAATGGCCAATAAAGCACCCTGGATTTCAGGGTTACAAATAAATTTTAGTGAGTGGGCAAATTTGAAAGTAAAGAATTGGTGAATATGAAGGATCAACTGTATGTACCACTACTGATAATCTAAATTAATTACGATCATTTAAAAAATTATTTTTAAGCAACAGCAAAATGAAAACTACACAGTCACCCAAAATAATGTCTTTAAAGTAATATTTCTTTCGTATGTATGTGTGTATTTCCCTCTTCCCCACTCCATACTCAGCTTAGTACTACTTGGAGACTCAGTCTCTAACTGGGCAAATCTGATCCCAACTTGGGTTAGGTTCCACTGAACACAAGTTCCCACATTTTTCTCAGTATCTCTACCACTTATCACAACTACATAACCATCTGCTTGCTTATGCCCTACTCACTGGGTTGTAGCCTCCCTACAACCCAGTTTTTTGTTTTTGGGGTTTTTTCTCTTTTTTTTAGAACATTTTCCTAGTATAAAGCCTTGTTATACATTGCTGTTCAATTAACTTTTACTGAGCGAATAATTCAATGAAATGAGAAATTACAAGGACCTAAAGTATGATGACTATGATATAAAAAGACAAATGGGCAAATTTAATAGAGGTAGAATACATACAATTTGCCAACCAACTTTATGTGGGGGATTTGGAAGGATTTTAGATTGCCCTGGTTTCTTCTTCGTTTTTTTTGTTTGTTTGTGGTACGCGGGCCTCTCACTGTTGTGGCCTCTCCCGTTGCGCAGCACAGGCTCCGGATGCGCAGGCTCAGCAGCCATGGCCCACTGGCCCAGACGCCCCGTGGCACGTGAGATCTTCCCGGACCGGGGCACGAACCCGCGTCCCCTGCATCGGCAGGCGGACTCTCAACCACTGCGCCACCAGGGAAGCCCCTTTGTTGTTGTTGTTTTTTTTTTGGCCATGCGGCTTGCGAGATCTTCCCTGACCAGGGAGTGAACCCAGGCCACATCAGTGAAAGCCCGGAATCCTAACCATTAGGCCAAAGGTATGCAGAGTTGTGCTACTAATTAAAGTATAGAATATAGGAAGAGTACATTTGAAGAAAAGATGAGTTCCATTTAGTTTCCTATAAACTCTTCACCTATGCTACTTTTTTTTTTTTTTAATTTATTTGGTTGTGCCGGGTCTTAGCTGTGGCATGCGAACTCTTAACTGTGGCATGCATGTGGGATCTAGTTCCTTGACCAGGGATCAAACCCAGGCCCCTTGCACTGGGAGTGCAGAGTCTTAACCACTGTGCCACCAGGGAAGTCCCTATGCTACTTCTATACTTGGAAAATTTTATTGCTTGATAAAACTGCCTTCCTAATTACTACGTGTGTTGGAATAACTTGTTCCAACTATCATGTAAGATCATACAGGGCAAGGTTTATTTACTTTTTGACTCCTAAAAACCTAGCACAACAATATTCAATTGAATTGAATGTGGATGAAGATGTGCAGGAGACAGTTGGATATTCTAAACTGGGGCTTAGGAAAGAAGTTTTAGCTGGAGATAAAGATTTAGAAAAGATCATAACACAGGTGTTATTTTAAAGGGTAGAAGAATAATTTTTGAAAGAATCAAAGGCAGAACTTTGGGATACCAGCATTTAGGGGACACATCAATCAAGAGGAAAAAATGAAAAACACTAAGAAGGAACAATCAGAGATCAACCAGGTGAGAATGGTATGGCAGACACTATTGATTATGAACCACAAAGCCATTCCTATCTTCTTTCTGGATAACAGATATCTAGTTTCTTCCAGAATAGAGTAATGAACTCAAGGAAGGTCAGTGCCTCCGCCAGCCCCTGGGGAATGACTCATGGTTAGTTTAAGTCAATCATAGTAATCACATTTCCTTTTGCCAGTGACTGGGGTAGGGGTGGCCAATGAGATGTAAGTGAAATGCTTTGGGGAACTCTGGGGGAGACTGTCTTCCCCATAAAGAGATACCTACCCCAGAGAAACCCCAGCACCGACTGCCTTTCTGCTTTGGGATGATTAAACTACGGTGCTTGCTATCTTACAATCCTGGAGGTAAACATCTGTGACACAGTGAGAATGCTAGAGTACAAAGAAAGCAAGAGCCTGGGTCCTTGATAGTGTTGTTGCATCCCTTAATCAATATCAGAACCATCTATCATTGGTCTTATTGTTAAAGAAATTCTGTTACTTGGAGCTGAAAACATCTTGATATCACTGGTGTCCCGAAACCAAAAGGAGGACAGTGTTTCATGAAGGATATAGGAAAGTCAAGAAGGGTGATAGAAAAGTACCCACTAGAGTGAGAATGATTTTTGTTTCAGTAGTTATAGCTAATCATAGTAAGCACTCAAACATTAACTATGTGCAAGCATTATTCTAAAACTTAATACATATAACCTCATTTAATCTTTCACAACAATCCTATGATGTAGATGGAATTGTGGGCAATGAAAGCAAAAGCCAGAATCCAGTGAATTGAACAATAAGAGAGATATGAAAATAGAATAGTAAATTTAAGCTTTTAAAGAAAGTCATCTGAGGGAAGAACAGAGAGTTGTAATAAAGTAGGGATAAAGAAAGTTTTAAGATGGTCAAGTGAGGGACATCCCTGGTGGCGCAGTGGTTAAAAATCCGCTTGCCGATGCAGGGGACATGGGTTCGATCCCTGGTCTGGGAAGATCCCACATGCCACAGAGCAACTAAGCCCGTGCGCCACAACTACTCAGCCTTCGCTCTAGAGCCTGCGAGCCACAACTGCTGAGCCCACGCACCGCAACTACTGAAGCCCATGCTCTGTAACAAGAGAAGCCACCACAATGAGAAGCCAACACACCACAATGAAGAGTATCCCCCCGCTCGCTGCAGATAGAGAAAGCCCACGTGCAGCAACAAAGACCCAATGCAGCCAAAAAAAAAAAAAAAAAAAAAAAAAGATGGTCGAGAGGAAAAAATATAGAGAGGAAAATGAGATATATATATATATATATAAAAATACATAAGAAATGAAATAATTGTTTAATTAAGGTCTCAGAGGAAATAGGAGGGAGGAGGATTTGGTGCCAAGATTGGAAATAGATGAAATTTGAACAAAATAAGAAGTAGGGCTCTGAGATTAAGAGAAAATAAATAAGGAAAAAATTATAAATTTGAAGGCAAGAGGACTAGGAAGACTAAAAAGTTTATAGATGCTATCAATCCTCTTAAAATTTTTTAAAAAGGACATCTGCAACTAAGGAGTTGAGAATAAAAGTAGGGCATTTGACACAGAATGGTAATGGTTTGACATAGCAGTTAAGTGAACTAGGAAGGAAACTAATCAGAAACAAGTAAAGGATTACTAAATCTCACTGAGGACCTAGCCAAAACCAGAAACCATGATAAGATGAATCAATATTCATTTTATTCATTTCTTCATAAACATTTTATTAAGGATTTTCCATATGCCAAGGCACCTTCCTAGGTACTGGGGATAAAAGATGAACAAAAATTCCTGCCTCATATACTTTACATTATAATGAAGAAGATATAATTTTAAAGATTTTTTAATAATTAAAAATATTAAAAAAATACTATATGTAATGTTAGATGGTAGTAGGTACTAAGGAAAATAAAGTAGGAAAGGGAAATAAGAGAATTAAAATTTTAGATGGGGTGGCCAGAAATGGCTTCACAGAGAAAATAAACATTTGTACCACGACCTGAAAGAGGAAAAGGGAAAAGCTATATACATATGTGGGGGTCATTCAAAAGCTTAGAGGTGAGAGAATGCCAGGTATCTTTGAGGTTTGGTTATTTAAGAATGATGGGGTAGGGGTGGGGAAGGGATTGGGAAATGGTCAGAGAAATAATAGATGTCTAGGTCGTGTATAGCCTTGCAGGCCACTAAAGACTTTGACTTGAGTTGAGGGAAGGTGAGAAGCCACTGGAGAGTTTTATGCAGAAAAATGATGGGATTACTTTGGCATCTGGAGTAGAGAAGCATGGCGGGCAAGGATGGAGGACTAAGAATGTATTGCAATAATAGTTCAGGTGATTTGGACCATGATGTAGCAGTGAAGGTCCTACTTTATTTTAAAGGTAGAGTCAATAGGATTTTCTGATGAATCAGATGTGGAATGTGAGAGAAATCAGTAATGACCTCAATGTTTTTCAGCTTCAGCAAGCTAAAAGAACAGAATTGCTATTTACTAAAATAGAAAGACAGAAGAGCTACAGGAGGAAATTGGAGAGTTCAATATTGGACATATTAAGTTTAAGACGCCAGTTAAGCTTATAAATGGTAATGTCCAATAGGCATTTGGATGAGTTTGGTATTAATAGAGGCAGTACAGAGGGAAGACAAAATATCAGTAGAGGTGAACTTTAAAACCACAAGACTAAAGGAGAGTATACTAGATTGAATGTAGATAGAAAAAAAAAGGGTCCAAGGAGAGAGTCCTAAGATTTACAAATATAGTAGTAATGATAACTATTACTAATAAGGTAAGGCCTCTCAGCCTCAGGAGTTGAATCTTAATTATTCAAAACCAAGTATGATACTTGCTGGAGTAAGCCAGTGATTCAGCTCTGAGCAGCACAACGTTAATCCAATGAGCAACGAGAGGAAGGAGGTAGTAGTGTTTCCTTGTTTTTAAAGGGAAGAAACTTTCTTTTTCCACTTTACAATCATGCCTGCATAACACTGGGAACTGTGGCAACCATTATGCAATCATTAGGGGCACTAAGCCACATGATGAGGATGGCAGAGGGCAAAGATGAAAAAAATATGGATACCTCATGTATTGTTGAGCTGCTAAATCAACCAGACCTAGAGTGACTCTGCACCTGGACTTTTTATTATTATTTAATAAGGGTTTTCATTACTTATAGGCAATTGTATCTGGTTACCATAATCTCATTTAATTTTCATAACAATGCTTAGAGCACAAAGAACAAAATGAGACTCAAAAAAGATTAAACATGGCCAGGTTAAATAACTTGGCACATACGTAGCAAATGGTGAACTGAAGCTTAACTAACTCCAAAGTCTATTTTAAGTGGTTTAGAGTAGATTTAAAGAGTGGACGTAACTGAAAGACAAAGGGGAATGGGAGTTGAGAATTCTTGAAGTGACTGGCAAATAAGGCCAGGAAGTAACAGATTGAAAAAAAAGAAAAGTGTCAAAAGACTAGAAGAACAGAAGGAATACATCAGTAAACAGGCTATTAAAATAATAAGAGGTCTTCTTGAGAGAATATTGGAATTGAAGATTTTTATTGTTTGAGTAGTCTGGATGAAGATTAGATGTAGGCTGTAGCTATGAGTAGGGAAGAAATTGCATTTTCAGTGGTCAAGGATTGAGTTATTAATATTTACTAGCATCTACTATGTGACACATTATTTTATGCACTTAAGATACAGTGGTGACTAAAATACACCCTGTGGAGCTCACACTACGGTGTGAAAAACTGACAACAAACAAGTAAACAACTAGAACTTTGGTGTGTACGGAGTTTTGGGCCAGCATAATCAGAGGCACTCAGTGGTATTTGATTTTTGATGAAGTTCCCTGGTTGTAGCCGGGCTAGCAACTGAGGCCTTTACTCATAGAGTTACAAATAGAACATTTTACTCAGGGTTACAAACAGAACACAAGAACTGAATGACAATTAGGATGACAATGACTGGCAGTTATGTAATTATTTCAAATAATTTTACATACTCACACAAGGAAATAAATGTTTAAATGAATGAGTGGTCTGATTAAGCTTTTTAATTCTGCAAAGAATTTTTTTTTGGGCCACACCAGGCAGCTTGTGGGATCCCAGTTCCCTGACCAGGGATCGAACCCAGGCCCTTGGCAGTGAAAGCGCTGAGTCCTAACCACTGGACCGCCAGGGAATTTGCTAACCCTTTTTAGAGTGATGCAAATTACGATCTGAAAATATAGTCTTTCCAAAGTGATTCATGGTTTCATTCAACATTCACTCACTAGAATAAGGTCCATGAGGATAAGGGTATTTGTCTATTTTGTTCACTACTGTATATCTAACACCTAGAACAATGCCCAGCATTTTCACTGAACTGAATAAATGAATAGATTAATAAGCATCCATTAGATGCCAGGTAGTATATTCATCTCAAAAGTAAATAAGGCAGTTCCTGACTGGTCTGCAGGGCAGAAATAGAGACACAGATGTAGAGAACAAACATATAGACACCAAGGGGGGAGAGTGGCGGAGGGGATGGTGGTGGTGGGATGAATTGGGAGATTGGGATTGACATATATACACTAATATGTATAAAGTGGATAACTGATAAGAGCCTGCTGTATAAACAAATAAAATTCAAAAGTTTAGGGCTTCCCTGGTGGCGCGGTGGTTGAGAGTCCGCCTGCCGATGCAGGGGACACGGGTTCGTGCCCCGGTCCGGGAGGATCCCACGTGCCGCGGAGCAGCTGGGCCCGTGAGCCGTGGCCGCTGGGCCTGCGCGTCCGGAGCCTGTGCTCTGCGGCGGGAGAGGCCACAGCAGTGAGAGGCCCGCGTACCGAAAAAAAAAAAAAAAAAATTCAAAAGTTTAAAAAAAAAAGTAAAAAAAAAAAAGTAAATAAGGCAGCTCCTGCACTTAAAGAGTGTACCATTTAAAGACTCTAACTAAAATAAAATCTCTTGATCTTCACTTATATCAAAGTACAGTTAAAAAAGCAAGGTTGTTAAGAATCTAAAAGTAATACCTCTCCTGGATAAAAGGAATTTATTGTAGACTTCATATGCTTTTATACAGTTTTTTTTTTAATTTTTTTTTTTTTGGCAGCATTGGGTCTTAGTTGCTGCACGTGGGCTTTCTCTAGTTGAGACAAGTGGGGGGCTACTCTTCATTGTGGTGTGCGGGCTTCTCATTGCAGTGGCTTCTCTTGTTGCAGAGCATGGGCTCTAGGTGCGTGGGCTCAGTAGTTGTGGCTCTCGGGCTCTATAACGCAGGCTCAGTAGTTGTGGCTCACAGGTTTAGTTGCTCCACAGCATGTGGGATCTTCCGGACCTGGGATCGAACCCGTGTCCCCTGCATTGGCAGGCGGATTCTTAACCACTGTGCCACCAGGGAAGTCCCGATATGCTTTTAAATTTAGAAAATAAACTACCATGCTATCTTGAAAATTTAGTATTTGTATTATTAGGTACTATAATTAGATAATCTGTTATGAAGAATATTATGGTTAAGTCACAGGAAAATAGTAATTTCAGATACTTTAAAATTTTTTATTCCTTCTTTTCCTTCTCAAGTCCTTTCAAATACACTCTTTTAAAAATGAACTGAGAATATCTGTTAATATGAAGCAACATAAAAGAACAAACAATCAGAAGGCAAATTCCAAAGAGATCACTGCTATAGATATGGAAATGTCAGGACAGAGAAGCAAAGTTCCACTAAAAACAGCAACAAAATTGTATGCCAAGTGAGTTCTATATCTCACACCCACCCATCTTCAGTTAAGGATTTCATCGGCAAAGATCCTCCATCTTCTAGTGATCTATCTCAAAAAATAAATGTGAGTAAAGGCAGATGTCCTGATTTTAAAAATCAGCTGTTTCTGGTTGTGCACAGAGTTTTCTTCCCCTTGTACCTAAGAAGCAGAAAACCTCCATCTGAAACTTAACCTAATCACTGCTGCTTCAAAGAGAACTTATTTCATGAAATAAAGAGCACTGGACTAGGAATCTAGTCTTGGCTCTAGTTTTGCAATTAATCTTGTCACTTTGTACATAGCACTCAAGCAATCTGGGTCACAGTTTCCTCCATAAAATGAAAGAAATGGACCAGACGATCCTCAAAGTCTTTCCAAGTTCTTAGGAAAAGTTCGAGTGAAGCTACTCTTCTGTGCCACCTAGCCTCGAAGGCCCCCAACATTCGTAACCACATATTCAACAATTTGTTTTTAGCTCTAGCTTTGCAGCAAAATAAGTATGATTACATATAAAACTCAATTCAATATTTATCAGCCTTCTACCAAAAGAAAAGCACTAAGCCATACTGGGCAAGCCGAAGAGTAAAAGCCAGTCCTTGACCACAGCCCTCTCTTACACAGAGGGGAAACGGGAAAGGACAAGATCTTTGTATTCAGAACATTTGCTACAGTCTAGCTGGGGAGACAAATTTTAATTCAGCTTAATTATGTAAATACTTATTAAATACTTTTTGCATAAAGTGTCAGTTTTCAAACTTTGATGAGCATAAGAATCTAAGATGCTTTTTTTTTTGGCCATGCCCCATGGCTTGTGGGATCTTAGTTCCCCAACCAGGGATGGAACCCAGGCCCCTGGCAGTGAGAGCACCTAGTCCTAACCACTGGACCTCCAGGGAATTCCCCTAAGACACATTTAAAAAAATGTAATTTCCCATAAAAATGATTCACTACATCCAGGTGGGGCCCAGGTATCCACATTTTTAAAAGCACCCCCAGATGATGCTGGCGGTCCTGTTCAATTAACATTGCCATTAGCCTATATCAACAAAAAGTAGATAGGTTCAAAAACAGAAAATGTTTCTAGAGCTTGAGTTCTCAAGACTATATGCCCATAACAACTAGAGAACAAACTGCAAGGCATTAAAAATAAGCAAAAATCTGATGGAGCATATAGACTTTTTATTTCAGTGGTTTTCATGTGTGGGCTGTACTTAAAAAAATCAACATAGGGGGACTTCCCTGGAGGTCCAGTGGTTAAGACTCTGCGCTCCCAATGCAGGGGGCCCAGGTATCAATCCCTGGTCAGGGAACTAGATCCCGCATGCATGCCGCAATGAAGATCCCACATGCCGCAACTAAGATCCGGCACAGCTAAATTAAATAAATAAACAAATAAAATCAACATAGGAAGTTTTTACAGATACAGATATAGACCAGTTAAATCAGAGTTTCTGGGAGTGGTAGTTGTGGCTCAGCTTTTACATTTAAAAAAATCTCCTTGCAACAAATGCAGACAACCATTAAATTAAGGGCAAGATCACTGGAATTGGTTAGTCAGGTTAAGTTTCATGAAAAAAGATGATTTTTTATCAGACTCTTTACTTGGCTAAAAATTTAATGAAAAAGATAAATGTAACAGAAGAAGTGAAAGGAACCAATGTATAAATAAATGATCTAAGTAGGGGAGGAACAAATAAAGATGCTTTTGACCACAAAATAAAGGGAGACTAAGAACAGTAAATATATGAATTTTGCAAACATTATCACAGGGGCTGTGTGGTAATATAGGGGAAAAATTAAAATTAATCAATCCTATCCTTGTCTTGAGAAGTCTTACAATCTAGTTAGTGATGTGTACTACAAACACATAAACCCCCTGAACAATGTATTTGAAAAATAACACTAATCATCATCAAATATACAGGTATATATGTATATATACACACACACCATAAAGCACTATATACTTTAGTAAGACATATTACTAATCCACCCAGTGCAATTAGCAATACAGAGAAACAAGCTTCTATAATGTTACACAACACACGGGTTTTTAAAATTTTGTAAGTAATCTACTTTTATTACCTTACATTAAGAGCTGCCTTCCCATGAAGAATTTTAGCCTAAGTCTTGATAAAAACTAATGCAAATATTTTAAACATCCAAGTAAGAAATACCAAATTGTGACTTATACCCTAGAAATTACAAAGAGATACATTTCATAGATTTTTAATAGATTCTTCCATTCTTTCAAGTCAGGCTGCCTAGGTTCAAATCTCAGCTCTAACATTTACTAACATGTGAGCCTGGGCAAATTCGTTAGCTCATCTGTACCCCAGCAAAATGGAGATTTTAATAGCGCCTATCTCATAAAGCCAATGTGAGGATAAATGAATAAAATACATGTGAAGCACTTACAGTGCCCAGTATATAGCACTTTAGAGTGTGCTATGCAGTAAAGACACAGAAAAAGACATAGCCCTTACTGTCATGAACCTTATAATCTAGTGGGAATTCTAAACAATAAATGATATTATGGTATTATTACCATGATATGGTACATGAATACAAATAGGAATTCCTAAATTTGATAGTTCTGGACAGGTTTTCTGGAAAAATGGAAAATTTTCAACAGGCAACAGTGAAATGGAAGAGGTGAGGAGTGTTCCTGACAAAGAGAAAGATATGTGCAAAGGCCCAAGGGCCCTACAGTTATGAATAAGTGGGAATGACAAGGATGGCAAAAGGCTGGATTTATGGCAAATCAATGGTCATGAGCAATATCCTAGAGGATTTGTCAATGCTCTAACAGCCTTTCAATCAGGACATACTATTAAATCTGACATCCAAATCAGAGAAGAAATTTCTAATAACTGAGGGTGAGATGATACTATGGTGACTTCTGAAAGAGAAAAGACAGAAATCATGGTGTAAAAACATAAGACATTTTTATTACCGTTTACTTTTCAAAAACAGATTAAACTGCCGTCTCTGGTATGCTGGTAAAAGGAAGTTATGTGACTTACCAAAGGGCACATGGGTCAGACTTGAATCTAGATCCTCTGGGACCAAGTCCAGAGTTCTTTTCACTACATGGGGCTGCCTCCAGTTTCAGACACTAGTCAAACTGTTGTTCTCCACAAAGTTCCCAAGTTACATTTGTGTTAACAACTTTGTCCTTTATAATGCAAGTACTGATAGTTCTTGCTTCCATTCACACAGTCTGAAACAGAATCCTACAAACTCAATCAGAAAGGATACAAAAGTCATTAAGACCAATGACCAACATTAATGATCAAATACCCTAAAACAACATCCTGGACCACTTACTTTACTTTGAACTAACTGGCCACTTTCCTCCTCACATTTAACCTGAATCTGTTGTGACTGTGCACTGAGAAAATACAGGCCTGGTTCAAACGACACACAGAATACAGCATAAAGTTATCAGCTCCTTTTGGCTAAGAGTTGTTAGGAGGTGGGTGATAGATATAAAGATGAGGCAGGAAGTCTGTACAATTTTGCCACTCTAAAATGCCTATCCAAAAAGCTATAATGGACTTTTTCTCCAATAGCTATAAAATAAGAATCTGTTAATATTTCACACAGATTTAACTAATCCAACAGTGGAAAGTTATGCTGAGAAAGAATCAGTCATTTGGTAAACAATAAATCAGAAGGTAAAATGAAGAATGTTGCCAGTACATTTAATAACCCAACTTGTACTACCTTTACTAATCTTTTTACTCTGTTATTTGATAAAACTGAATGCCCCAGCTAGACTTTTATAAGCTTAAAAACATTGACTTTTGCTTCATCCTGAGAATGAAATATGGAATACTAATTTCTATGATAAGACAGTGACTATAAAATAGAATTCAGCTTTAAATTTAGCCAATCTCTCAAAGCACAATAAACCAGTTTTAGATTAGCTATGATACATCCACTTTTAAGAGGATTTACATTGCAAAAGGGAAATGCATTTAGTCAAGAAAAGTCTGATTTCATCAGTTATAATGAAATTATCTAGAGTAACCAGCAAACTACAAATGGCTTTGAGAAGACTGAGTGGAATCAGAACTAATCCACATATAACCAAATCAAGTCACTGGTTATAGTTTTCCTACAATTCAGTTGCTGTTACAAGATCCTGGGTTTTACCAAAACTAAGATTTGAACATAGATGTTTAATCCAAAAAATTTATAGAAGTGGAGTACCACGGATTATTCTTTCCTAATTATGAAACACCAGAAGCCAAATTCTATGTTTAATAAAGCCAATTTCCATTTGATAGCACTTTCCAGTTTCTGAAGAGCTCACAGAGATACCTCATTTGAGGATACCAATGCAGGTTATGATCATTATGTAGATGAGAAAATCTGAGACACAAAGTCTAAGTTCACTTGACCAAGGTCACAAAATCAACTAAAATGTAGAGATGGATTTTTTTCAACATTCATTCATTCAACAAATATCTAGAAAGCTAAGACTATGTGTTAGGAACTAGTCAGTGGTAGAGACAGACAAGGTCCTTGCTCTCCAGCAGTTTACAATCTAATGGAAGACAGACAATAAACAAGTAAACACATACGACATAATTTCCGATAAATTCTATAAAGAGAACATGGTAATTGGAGAGTGATTGCAGAATGGCACAACAGAGGTCAGAGATGGTCTAGGGAGATGACATCTGAACTGAGACCCAAATGATTAGGACAAATCATCCATGTGAAGGTCTATAAGAACATCTGAATCAGGCAGAGGAAGATGCAAGCATAAAGCCCTAGAGGCAGGAATGTTCTTGGACAGCAAGGTGGCTCAAATAGAATGAGGAGCAGGAGTGTTTAGATAGTAGCCTGATTACATGGCACCCTTAGGCCATTCCAGGAGATGGGATTTAAAGTGCAACAGGAAAAAAAAAATTAAAAAAAAAATAATAAAGTGCAACAGGAGAGAAGACTAGGTGAGATGATGTGATTTATGTTTTAAAGAAAGCTTTTAAGCTGCTATATGAAGAAACAATTGTAATACATTCAAGTAGAGGCACCCTTGAGCTTCAAGAGTACTGGTAATGGTTTACTTTTTGGAGAACATTCCTGGAAAGCAGATACATGGGTGCTTGTTACAATTGAGACATTACATACATTATATACTTCGCTGTACAAAATTTCATAATTTTTAGAAGTAAATTGTAAAGATGTTAAGGGTGGAAGCAGAAAAAACAACTAGAATGCTACTGTAACAGCCCAAGACTGAGGTGACGGTAACTCAGGAGTAGTGGAGATGAAGAGTAGTGGAATGTGGAATATACCTCTGAAGTAAGGTAAATAGGTCTTCTTGATGGAAAAATCAGGGGCAGCAACCAAGGCTGACCAGTGGTTCTCACTGTGGAGTGATTTTGCCTCCCGGCGGACATCTGCAATCTCTGGAGACATTTTTGGTTGTCATAATTGGTATGGGGGTTCTCATATTGGTACAGGTTCTACTGGCATCTATGGGTAGAGGCCAAGGATGCTGCTAAACATACAATGCACAGTAGTGCTATAAAATAAAAAATTACTTGGCCATAAAGTGTCAATAGTGCTAAGGTTGAGAAATCCTGATCTTGACTGATTCCAAATGGTTCCCATCCTAGAATACCCGTACTTCCAGGAGACTCTACCAAAAAAAACTAGAAATGGAGCTCTTTACTTATTTTCAATGTTTAGAGATAACTAAAATTGTGGTATACATGAAACAAAGTTTATTTCCTTGGAGGTAAATTATATCACTCTGTGACTAACACTATGTTGATCAGGACTAACTGGTATATGTCTAATTAATAACATATGAAAAAATCAGTTACTGATTAATAAATGCCATTTATTGGACAGACTTTCTCAAAGCACAGCTGAAGAAATCCTATTTAGCAATACCACCCAACACTGCTTATACAGTTTTTTTAACCAGTTATGCTTAAATCTGTAGTCCAACACATTCACTGCTTTTCCAAATACAAATTCCCCCCCCAAATCGAAATAGATGTCTATGCACACTGAAGGACATAATCAGAGCTGTAAATGGATAAAATGGTAGGAAAAGCTAATTATGGGAAAATGATGGCCCACTTGTACCTGTGTGCATGTAACTGTTTTCAGACTTACTTTGGGCCTTGAGCAAGTGGATACATTAATTTCAGGTATAAGTAAGACTGCAGCACACGTTTCTCTTTATTACTTTAAAACTAGCAATGGGCAAAGTACTCTTTGAGACCTAACTCACTAAACACAAAATACCAAAGTTGGTAAAGTTCATTTCACCTCATTTTTTGTTATCTAAAGGGAAAGAATTAGGGGGAAAAATAAAATCACTGTGATCGACTCCTGAAGCGTTCTAATGGGCCTGAAACTACTACCACTAATGCAGTAAACTACGTGCCGCGATATGCTCCAGAAAGAAATTACCTGGTAACTGAAGTAGATAACAAAAAACAAAATAATATCATCATCATCTAGTCCCGGGATGACAATACAAAACATCAGAGTTCTCACAGGTTGCGGCTGAGGGAAACTATTTCGAAGAAGCTACAAAGCCAATTTTGGTCAAGAAATGGACGCCGTTTCTTATCTATAAGGACCTCAATAAAACTGGCCATGGATACATACGATACTAGGTTACTGAGTCTGGCTAAAACTGAATTTTAGGAACAATTACATTTTTAAAAGGTAAAGAAAAGGGCAGTCATATCGTCACAGCCTCATCCAAAGAATTTACACAATAACTTAGAAATCAGTTCGAGAACGAAGGCCTCCGGCCTAAATTCATCCCCACTTGTGACAAAACTCAAAATTGACAATCTAGAAGTAAAATGCTGGGACACTTCACTACCCTTAAAATTATGCCGCGTTCCCGCTATGCCGGGCGGACGTTTTCGGGAGCATCACCGCGCGGCGGCCAAAGCGCGCGTCTCCCACGAGCCCTCCCGGCGGCACGCTCTAGACACTGCTGCGCCGCCGTTACGCCTATCGACGTCCCCCACTTCCCCATTAGTACACAGAATGACCCTGGGCGGAAAATCCACCCATTCTACCTCCTTGAGGCGGCGACCGATAAGAAACTACTCCTTTCCTCCAGCCTTTCAAAAGTTCAAGCAGACGGCGGCCAGCTCACCAGTCTTTCCACTAACCCAGAGGGATAACCGCACCACCTCAACCCGAGAACGCCCATAGAGGAGGCGCCAATAGAAACCCCATTCTCGCGAAATCTAAAGACAATTCTCGCGATATCTCGCTGCCTGGCTTTTTCCAGCCTCACCCCCACAACAGCGCGTTGCTTCAAAACATCGCGAGATTTTCTTCTTTCAGTCTCCGCCCCTCTACGGCACGATGGTCGCACAAGAATGTGATACAGCCTCGGCGGCCGCCATTTTCTTCCTTTCTTAGCAGTTGGCTGAGAGGTCCCTGCGAAGAAGCGGTAGCGGCCACTGTAGAGTAGGCATGGCAGATTATTCAACAGTGCCTCCACCCTCCTCTGGCTCAGCTGGTGGTGGAGGCGGCGGCGGTGGTGGTGGAGGAGTTAACGATGCTTTCAAAGATGCGCTGCAGAGAGCCCGACAGGTAAGTCTGGACCGCGCGGCGAGACCCCGACAGCTCACGGTAATTGGCCGTTGGCTGAGTAGGCCGCTACTTCGTCGCGCATGAGGAAGAGGAAAGAAGTGCCCTTCCGCCCTCTGAAATGTGACGAGACTCACGTTTCCCCACGTTGGTAATACCGAATAGAGGCTGGAACTCGGTTTTGTGTTCTTGGTGTCTAAGCCACTTTGAACCCCAACGCGTGCTACGCGAAGATGGCTTTAGATTTTTTTCTCCCGTTTCTGCGGTACTCGCGCTTTTTTCTCCAAGGTGTTAGCGTTTCCTTTTCCTCGGAGTGAACATCCTCTTCCATGGGGTAAAGCGCGCGTAGTTTTACACAATAGTATGGAAGCTTCTGGTAATGAGTTTGGGAAAGGACTAGGGTCTGTCTGCCGGAGCCATGGTAAGGGAAGGGATCTGTCATTAAAGCAGTCTTTAGAGCTTCCAACCCGTTCGAGCTCTCCCGCAGTTAATCTTTCGGTACCATACACTTTCACACCTTCAAGGAAGAAAATTAGAGGCGAGCACTCGTATTCCGCGTTGGAATCCCTCTTCAGGGCGGGATTTACGCGTGTTCTACGGTTCCTTCCCTCTTACTTCTCAAAATGGCTTCAGGGCCATTATACCCTAAGTTTCAATTTGAATCTGCCTCTCAGTTCAGAGTCGTAAACTGACCAGACCTCTTTGTATTACGTAGGTGCGTACATTTGCCCTGAAGGCACCACTTTCCCAAACAAAAGCTGTAAAAAAAAAAAAAAAAAAGTTATATTCTAGGATTTTATTTGAACTTTATTAGATAGTCCCTTAATGTAATTTTAAAACGTGTGATGTTGGTATGGACTTGTGTCTAAGTAAAAGTAAGAATCTTATCTTCTCGTTATGACACGATGCGTGTTAGATGCTAGACATTTTTAGGGTACAGTGTTAAGCTCATGGTAATCAGAATCCAATTTTGTGGTATGTTTTGATTACATTAGTTCACTTCGTTAACTTACTTTTCACCCCCCGGTTGGATTAAAGTATTATTTGAGTCAAAATCCATAAAATCTGTAGTGATGTAGCAAAGCGCTCATATTTTTATAATGTGAACACATTATAAATAAAAATGTACCTGTACTTGTTTTTAATCAGAAATTTTCCAAGGAGTCAACAGAAGGTCATCATTAACCCTAATTCTGCGATTTATTTACCTAATTCTTATTTACTACTTCTGAACATGTTTAGAATAGTGACTGAAACATTTATATAATGTCAGGAACTCTGTTAGAAGGGTTTTATTAGATTGGATTGGAAGACTCACCTGAATTATTTTATTCAACCAGCATATTGAATTAATTTGTGACACTGTACATAAATACTGGAGACTTTTTAAATGTGTTAATTGGGTTTCTGCCTTCTAGGAAGCTATGATGATCAGGGAACCAAAGACAAAAGAATAGAAGTATCTGATTAATGCTTTCAAACAGTAGACAAAATATGGGCACTGTTAATTCATCCATTTGTTCTATAAACATTTTAGAGTTCTATGAATCAGGTACTGTACATAACACCAGGGGTTGGGGTACCTAACTGCCAAAGTAAAGGACTGATATTTTAAGCAAGGCATTAAAGAATGAGTGAGAGTTTGACCAGTGGAGAAAGAAGCAGCATGTGCAAAGGTATGGGGGTTTTGGGGATGACAAGAACCTAAGAGTGAAGTCACTGGAGGATAGGGTTGCGTGGGGGAAGGAGGGTGGAAAATGAGGTGAGAAAAGGTACAGGTGGATACAACTTCTGAAGACAATTTTCTTATTTAGACTGCCTTTTTAAATATAGAAATTGTCCTCAAACTATGAATTTCTTGTCCTCTGTTTGTATGCCAGTAGCTGCCCCAGTGCCCTTTCTGTAATAAAATTTACAAGTGTCTTTGCTGTAATTTGATTGTTTCTACAGAATTAATCTTAAATCTGAGATTCTCATATTTAGCATTTGAGTTGAATTGCCCCTTCTGGTTACATTTGAGAGTGCCTCTATATTGGTTGTAGAGCTGCTTGTCTGATTATGTAAGTCGAGTATAGGGAAAAGTGCTTGGGCTGAAGGGACAAATTAGGTTAATCCCTGAAATACGTTTTTCCTTATCTATATTAAATGGATACTGAATTACATTTCCAAAATCTCCATCTAACCTTAAGTTTCTTTTCTTTGTCTAGAGTATTGTGCTGTGTTCTTTGGAAGGAAGAGGTATAAGAACAGCTTCTTGCCTTCAAAGAGCTGCATACTGCTTGGGAAGCTATTGGCATTTCAGCTGGATAGTTCTTTGTTATGCAGGAAAGCAGAACAAATGATAGGGATCCCTGGTCCCTATCTAGTAAATGCTAGTAGCATTTACTCTAGCTGATTGTTGCCATGAGGCAATTGAGGCCGAGTTGCTCAGTCTTTTTTCCAGAGAATTCTAATAGCTTATTTTCTTAATGTGAAATTTCCAGATTTTTATAATATTCTGTGAGCTAAATCTAGCACAGGGGCACCAGACTGCTTCTCTAGTTTAGGTTTCCAACCTGTCTACTTTAGAAATTTATATTTGGGTATTTCAAACTGTAACTGCAGAGGGTGATGTTGAAATTCTTTGATTAGATCTTTAGTGATCACACTGATAATAAGTTCTGTCTTTGAAACACTGGAAAATTGAGATACATCTATCTACTTTTTTCCCCTTAAGGTTATATGAAGATAGAAGTGAATCAGAGACTGAGACTAAGTATAGTGGTAGATCACAGGTTATGCAAGAATATCAATCCTCATCACTTCCCCCCTAAACAACTATTAAATTAATCATTAAGTACTCAATTCTTGAAATCTCTTTCTTGATAATTGTGAAAGTAATTCAGACTGTATTATGTTTGAATGCAATGAAGAATTTATAAAATAGGACTGTTGACTTTTTACTTAGCATTAATCTCCAGTGAAAACTAGTATTTGTGTGGGGGGTGGGGTTGTTTGGTTGTTTTTGTTTTTCTAACACATTTTGAGATGGGATAGCAAAGCTTGATTATGATAATAAGCACAGATTTCTGGGCTGTAAAGAGGGGACAATACTAATAAAGTGGTGGGCTAGTAATATTTCTAGCCTCTTCACATTTCTGGTGCATAGGAATTGAATCCATTAGGACCTTGCCCGTAGTAGGTACTCATTATTGATTGAATTGAATCAACAGATATCTTTACTGAATTAAAGCAGTAATGAAATTTTGTTCTGAAAATAATTATGTTCTTTCAAAGTGTATATCTTTGGCCAGTACAAATAAAAACCTGTTAAATTTTTTAAATTGAATATTTGAAGTCTTGTGAACCTGCTTTATAGTTGAATTAAAGTGTGCTGATTTGTTCATAGTAACTGGCAATTTATATGCTACATATTAGGCTCTGTGCTAAGCATATTTATATTAATTCATTTAATTCTCACAACTATTCTACAGGGTAAGTGTAGAAACTATTTATCTCTTTTGTACACAGAAGATGAATGAGGCACAAAATGCTTAAGAAAATTTGGCAAGGACACAAAGCAGTAAAACCAGAATTACCACTGACCCCAAATCACGGTTGGACCCCAAAGCCTAAGGAAGCATGTAGACTGAAAATTAGGAGATAGTCATTTTGGGCATTTAGGTAATTACTTCTGAAAATCAGCTTTTTGTGTGTTGTTGTTTGTGGTTTTGTTCTTGTCGTTTTAATCTCTAAAATCAGGTGGTATGACTGAATAATCCCAACTTTCCTTTCAACTCCAAAATTCTTGGATTCTAGGAATAATTGATGAAGAAAGGTGGAAAATGCTAAAACATTGAAAGCACAAAAAATATTTATTCATTTGAGAAGTAGGCAGGGTCCAAATGGAAAGCTTGAATTTTTACTGTAAATTGAAAATCAAAGAAGTTACCTACACTTAATTCTACTAGTCTCATAAGAATTTTATATAGTTAGAGACTGGATTGTAGGAATTACTGTTTCTCTTAAATTCTGTGCAGTGACCTAGGAAGTGTATGTTTTCTGTTGATCTTGGAGAATTGATTAAATCTGTGTTAGTATTTTTTCTAAAAGTTCTCTAATGTTTTTGTATTGGTTCTGAATTTTTGAGATGGTGTTAACTGGTTCTTCTGAGTGAACTAAAGATCAATTTTATTTTCAGTTGGATATTTTTAGAACTATTCAGTGGATAGGGAGGTATAAATAAATATCCTTTTTCTGTGCAGAAGTTCCTTGGAGTTCAAGGAGTCCTGCTTTGCAAACTCAGTGTTTATAAAAGCTAACTGCAGAAGGTACTACCAGCCTAAACCATTTTCTTTCATTAGTATTAACTCTTTCCTTGGACCAGAAATATTTTCCTCATAACATCAATGCCTAGCAGTATGTTAAATTTCCTGAGGAACAATTCAAATGCTGATTGCTTTAAAACTGAATGGTGGAAAAGCAGTTCTCAGATGTGATGAGGAAGACTTTCAGGGAAGAAATAAGATTTTAATTAGATCAAAGATTTGAATAAGCTTTTGAGAAAGTGAAAGATGATTAAGATAGGTTAGAGTGACCAAAGCTATAAAGTCAGGAAATATATAATTGTATACCTTTCTTGTTGAGCATTTTTATATTTAATCCTAATATGCTTTGTGGTGGGTGTTTGCATTTACAGATGAGAAAAAGGGAAACCTAGGAATCCTAGGAAATACATTTGGTATATGGGAACTGATATATGTTTAGGACTTACGTGATACATATTGGATTCAAGTCGTTGAATACGCTTATCCTTTCCAGTTTTCTAATTATAATGAAGCTTGAGGCACTTGGTTTAGTTCCACATCAACACCTTTTTAGAAGAATTCCAGTCACCAAAAGTTTCATTTTCTGTTTAATTTTTATCATGGATAATTTCAAGCATACTCAGAATTGAAAGAATAACGTGGTGAACTCTAATGAGCCCATCACCCATCTTTGGTGATTACCACTTGTAACTGCCAAGGAGGTGTGTAGAAATTGGGACTTCTCCACCATTGACTTACTATGTAACATTGGTTAAGTTACCTCTTGAGATTGTTTTCAATTGTAAAATGGATATCTATCTCACTAAATACTGTACCTCATAGAATTGTTGTGATGATTCAGTGACAAAATGAGTATAAAACATTTATCATAATACAGAGTTTGGCCTTTTGCTGGCACTCAGCAATTTTAGTTCCATTTCCCTTTTCATAGAAAAATGCAGTAAATAACCCCTGATTGTGCCCCACTTAAGACTTGAGGCTGGTGTTTCTTTTTTCTTTCTTTTTTTTTTTTTTTGCGGTACGCGGGCCTCTTACTGTTGTGGCCTCTCCTGTTGCGGAGCACAGGCTCCGGACGCGCAGGCCCAGCGGCCATGGCTCTCAGGCCTAGCCGCTCCGCGGCATGTGGGATCTTCCCGGACCGGGGCACGAACCCGTGTCGCCTGCATCGGCAGGCGGACTCTCAACCACTGCGCCACCAGGGAAGCCCGAGGCTGGTGTTTCTTATACTATGTTTGCCCCACTCTAAAAGTTAAAAGTCTCTAACAGTGAAATGAGTTGTGGTTCTATAACAGAGACTTCCTTAGACATACAACTTCCCAGGCTTCCTCCACACCGCCTCGTTCCCTTAGAAAAAGATTGTCCAATAGAAGTATAATGCAAGTTACATGTTTTGTTTAACCCAGCATATCTAAAATATTACCATTTTAACGTGTTCAATATAAAAATTTTTGAGACGCTTTACATTCTTTATATTTGTTCCAAGGTTTCGCTATCTGGTGTGCATTTTACACTTGAAGTACATCTCAATTTGGACTAGACATATGAAATACTCAGTAACCAAATGTGGCTAGCATTTTACCTTATTAGACAGCACAGCCTTAGCATGTTCACGTTCTCCCTATACCAACATATAGAGAGTCATGGGAGAGAGACATGGAGAAGATAGGATTAGGATCCATATTTCCCTCAAAGTTATTTGGTCAGTCTTCTAAAGATTCTTAATTGATTACTTCTTTGTTTTTATAGAGATATATCAGAAGCAATTCCAGATGATGATTATTTGTTAGCTCTGAAGTTATTAATGATAGTAATAAATTGAACTGTAATTTTAATTTGTCTATCAAATTAATTTTCTTATGTGATAGATATTTAGCATATATTAGGAAATAATGTAGTTATGGTGCTATCCTTAATGACGGTGTGTTTTTTGTTTTTTAAGATTGCAGCAAAAATTGGAGGTGATGCTGGTACATCACTGAATTCAAATGACTATGGTTATGGGGGACAGAAAAGACCTTTGGAAGATGGAGGTAAGTTATAGCCATAAATATTTTAAATTGTTTTACACAGAGTTTAGTTGAAGTGATTTTCAGTATTTTTCAGATGTTCTTTTTTTGAAACATTGCTTTTATCATAAGGTTCCTAAAATTGTAAGGGTTATATTGGACTCAAAAGGAGAGGGGGAAAAGAGACCTAGACAAGGTAGGTAAAATTTGAGTTAACCAGCCAGTTTTGTCTTACTAGAGAACATCATTTTCCCTCTTTTAGGATTGTGCCAGATTGATAGTTTGCACAGACGACTTGTTAATATACTGAAGAAAACAAAAATACAAAATGTTTAGGAAACATTTCATGGGTTTTTCTCATCATACATGAATTAATCTGAGATGCTGTATTCTCATTACTTTGTTATTTCAGATTTCACTTTAAAGGTTGAAGTTGTTATAGTTTGCTACTTTAGTGTGTTGCAGGTTATACCATTTTTTGTTTGTTTTAGTACCTTGTTTTGTGTTTCAGGTTTAATTCAAAATGTGGCTTAAAACAGTAGATAAACGGTGCCTTGTATTTTTTAAAAACATAATTGTTGAACCTTCTGAACTTAGAAGTCTGCACATATTTTTTTGTTTTAGATTTGATGTATGAATTTTGATACATTTTCTTTTTGCCCTTTTTTTTTTAAAGGAGGATTCTGAATGAGCGTATAGAATGTATTTGTAGCTTTTGACCAGGAGTGCTTGGTTTCCTTTTATTTAAGTGTCTTTCACATTTATAGTGAGGTTTTAATATACAAAAAAAATGAGCTAATGATGCTTCAGATGTTGTATGTAATGTATTCTTTTTATTTTATGTGTAGATGGCTCTTGGACAAGTCCGAGCAGTACAACACACTGGGAGGGAATGCCCTCTCCTTTTAAAGGCAGGAATTTTTATTTATTACCTGTGTTCAGTATGTAAACGTGAAATAAACCAGTGGATTCTTAAATGGACACAAATATTTCTTGGATTATGTGTCTGAATTTTTGTTGCACAACATTCTGATGTTTAATCATTTAAGTTTGAAGGGGGGAGGAGAACGTAGTACTTTGAGCTGTAGGTTGTCTATTCTAAGGTACGCATTGTATTCATGTGTGTAAAGGATGTAGATAAAGATGAAGTCATGTAGTTGTTTGAGTTTCTTTTGAAGTTTATGCTGTGAAATGTTTGGTTAGGAACAGTAGAACAGTTTAGATTGAGATTGCCTTGCAATGTGATTTTTTACTTATTTTTCATAGCTTTGTGTTCACTGTCAGATACACTCAACTTTTGATATGTCAAATTTTCACATTTTGATAGGTTTTTTTCCTTCCAATCTTCAGTTCCTACAGTGGGAAGCATCATTAGACTTTAGCATGTGATGTTTTGCTAAGTAACGGACTAAATACTTTGTCTTGTATCATTCTAAAGTGCTTAACATACATTAAGGTCAGTGATTTGATTCCGTAAAAAAGAACTTTTTTTTAATGTCTGTGCATCTTTTAAACATGAAGAGAATGAAAGAAATGCCATTTTCTTTCGATCACTAAGTGTTTGGGTTGAGTTTTGGCAGTTTTGGTTCAAATGATAAACAATACCCTCAGCTATTTCAGTAAATGTTTATATTGGTATTCTTGATTGGGCATGGGGGAGCTAAGTCTTATGTTTGTACTTACTGGCAAAAAATTAAAAGACTCTTAATTTTACAGATCAGCCAGATGCTAAGAAAGTTGCTCCTCAAAATGACTGTAAGTATTTATTTTAAATTGGGTTAAAAGTTAAAGTAACTGGATTTTAATATTAGGGCTTTGTTCCTATGTTTTGTTGGGTATCTTTGAAGTTAGTTGAAGGCCATAAATTATCTTTTTGTATGAATTTATTTCTAAAAATATACCTCCTATCTCCTAGTTCAATTATGGCCATGTATCAATATAATTTAAGATTTAGTTGCTAAGTCATTTTACATGTTCAATTTATTTTATAGCTCTGTTTTTGAAGTACAGTTGTTATATATTTCATTATGGTTTATCATTGGATATTGAATGTAATTCTTTGTGCTATGTAGTAAGAACTCATTGTTTATCCATTCTGTACATATTAGCTTATATCTGCTAACCCCAACTTCCCACTCCATCCCTCCCCCAGCCCAACACCACCCCCCACCACCTTAAGTCTGTTCTCTGTCCACTAGTCTGTTTCTGTTTCGTAGGTAGAATCATTTGTGTCAAATTTTAGATTCTGCATATAAGTGATATCATATATTTGTCTTTCTCTTTCTGACTTAGTATGGATATCTAGTTGCATCCATGTTGTTGCAAATGGCATTATTTCATTCTTTTTTATGGCTGAGTAGTATTCCATTGTATATACGTACCACATCTTCTTTATCCATTCATCTGTCAATGGACATTTAGGTTATTTCCATGTCTTGGCTATTGTGAATAGTGCTGCTATGAACATAGGGGTTATAGCTCCATTTCTTAATCTTTGCTTATGCTGCTTGAAAAAGGACAGTTTTTCTTTTATGCTATTGCCAATAATGTCTGCCATTTCACTGAGTTTCTTGCCCACTCTCAGTGTTAAGTATTCTGCATAAAATTTTTGTGCTCTTCAGGGTGTTGTCTGTGTGTCAGGGAAAGATTTTAGAATTGCTTAAAATGATTATATTGTTAAGTATATGTCAATTAAATTAAATTCTCACTTTATTTAATTTTTTGGTAGCTTTCGGAACACAGTTACCACCGATGCATCAGCAGCAAAGGTATAGTCAAATAAAAGCTTTTCAGAGAGCACTTTGCAAGTTTTAGTTGAACTGTATATGAAACACAGCCAAGTTAGTATATAGTGAATATGTGTCTGCTTTTTTTTTTTTTTTTTTTGGTATATATGGTTCATTTCCCTTGACTCAAATAGGTGATAGCAAATGATCTGTTTTCTTGAGTGAGATACATTTGTAATTTGAAAGGATGGGTGGAATTAGCCACACTTTAGAACTAAGCTGAATTAAAATAACTGTTAAAATGGTATCTCCTGAACTACACCCCAACTCCTTTTTGTTCGTGCCTTCAGACTGTTCCATCCACCATACCTTCCTCACTTGATGTGTATGACCTTAATTAAGATACTGAGTTTAACTACTCAGGCCCCATATTTTGACTTTGAGTATTTTAAGTATGTGCCTAGAAATGTAGTTTAAGTTATTAGGAGCCATTAGATTTCCATTTTTATGTTTACCTTTTATTTATAAACAAATTATCTATCTTTCTTTGAAGGAAAATGTTGGTTTCTGTTATTTCTTAGCAGGTCTGTAATGACAGAAGAATACAAAGTTCCAGATGGGATGGTTGGATTTAGTAAGTAATCTGATTTTTTTAAAGCTATGAAAAAACATAATCAAAACATACTTTAAAATCTTTCAGCAAATAATTTTCTTTTTTCTTACTAGTAATTGGCAGAGGAGGTGAACAGATCTCACGCATACAACAGGAATCTGGATGCAAAATACAGATAGCTCCTGGTAATGTTATTCTCTTGCTGTTATTTTTCAAAGTGACAAGAAAACTAGCATTTTTAAAGTTGCTAGTGAAAATGATTCTGTTAACATTTTCTTGGCCTAAGATTTTTGTTTGTTTTTAATTGTAGACAGTGGTGGCCTTCCAGAAAGGTCTTGTATGTTAACTGGAACCCCTGAGTCTGTCCAGTAAGTACGAAAATCATGTTCCAGCCCTTCCTTCCTACTGAAGGATATTGTCCCTGCAATTGAACTGACTTTCTCCTGCGCTATTCCTTTTCCCTTTTTTTAGAAAATTTCTAACAGCATATAAACATGCTTGAAAATCCCTCTAAACAGAAAACCATCCCTA
Organism: Orcinus orca; assembly: GCF_937001465.1. NCBI lineage: Eukaryota > Metazoa > Chordata > Mammalia > Artiodactyla > Delphinidae > Orcinus > Orcinus orca. Next base: position 144,756,912 of record NC_064559.1, read on the forward strand.
TACCCCACATTTCTAATTCTCTGCTCTCTTTTACAAAAAAACTCCTTAAAAGGTGGTAGCTCTGCTTGAATCTTCAGCCTTGATTTCTTTCCCTAAATTCCAGATTCATATCCAGCTGCTTCCTTAGTATACTGTCCACTTGAATGTCTACTAGACATCTTTAAATGTTAAACTTCAAATTGTTAAAAACAGAATCATTGTTTTCCAGCCCATGCTTTTTCTTTTACTCAATCTAGTTCATCTCATTTCAGTGTATGAAAACTCTGTTTTAATGCTTTATCTTTCTCTAAAGTCTCATTTATCCATAAGCATTTTTTCCTTCCCAGTTATTTGGAATTCAGCCTCTTCTTGCCACCTTCTGTACTGTCACCTTATCTATGACACCATTTGCCTATATTACCACAATGTGTCTCCATTCTTTTTAGCCTTGTCTAATTATAGTATAGCCATACCGATCCTTTTAAAATATGAATCAATTCATATCACTACTTTGCTCAAAGATCCTCTAATGCTTTCCCATTTAGAGTAGAAGTCAGTGTCTTTATTATGTCTTGGCTTACCTGCCACCTTTCTCACTTCATATTTTACCATTCTTCTCCCAACTCACTCTGTTCTAGCCCCATTTAGCCTCTTTTCTATTTTTTCAGCACACCAAGCGTGCTTCTCTTTAGAGTCCTTTGCGCTTTCTGTTTCTTCTCCCTGGAACATTTTTCCCCAGATATTTTCATAGTCACTCCTCTACTTCCTTCAGGTCTTGGTTCAAATGTCTCCTTATCAGTAAGGTCATTCATTATTCTTTTTTTTTTTTTGCCCTGCTATGCGGCTTCTGGGATCTTAGTTCCCCGACCAGGGATCGAACTTGAGCCTGCTTCAGTGGAAGCGCAGAGTCTTAACCACTGGACCGCCAGGGAATTGTTCATTCATCTATTTTGCATAAAATAGCATCCCTTCACATACATACACACAACCTGTCCTCCTTATCTTGTTTTGGTTTTCTTTATAGCACTTCACAAATGACATGTTTTTTCTTTAACCTGCTATTTTTACTTATTTAATGAAGTTAAGGCATGCCAGCAAGGACCTTGTCTTTTTATTTCATTGCTGTAACCCCATTACTTAGAATAGTACCTGGCATATAGTTGACATTTCTTAAGTATTTGTTGAATGAACAAATAAATTTTAACATGTGAGTAACCAAAGTAAAGGTTTTAAAAAGTAAACACATGGTTTATTTTTGGAAGAATGAGCTTTATTCTGAGATAACTTTAGAAATAGGGTGTGTCTTGGAAATTTTGGACTATTCTCAAAAATATTGATTATATATTGATACCTAGAAAATTTATTGTGTGGTTTCAGTCTTTGACACTCACAGCATTTTCTTTTAATTGTTAAAATTTAGTTTTAGGCCACCTTATCCTGAATTGGGATGGGAGGAGTACCTGATTATATTATTTTGTATTGGCTATTAATTTGTTAACAGATCAGCAAAACGGTTACTGGACCAGATTGTTGAAAAAGGAAGACCAGCCCCTGGCTTCCATCATGGTGATGGGCCAGGAAATGCGGTTCAAGAAATCATGATTCCAGCTAGCAAAGCAGGATTAGTCATTGGAAAGGGGGGAGAGACTATTAAACAACTTCAGGTATTTGTAAAATGATTACTTTTTGTCTGTTTTGAAGCCCGTTTCCTTCCTCTCCCCTCTTGTTAATACATCTGATTTCTGTGATTAACAGGAACGGGCTGGAGTTAAAATGGTTATGATCCAAGATGGACCTCAGAACACTGGTGCTGACAAACCTCTTAGGATTACAGGGGACCCATACAAAGTTCAAGTAAACTTAAGTTTATATTTTACAAAGAGGGATTTGGGGTGGATGGCAGAGGGGGAACACATGCATGAATAATTACAGCGTTTTGAGACACGATTCCTAAATTGGGTAATTTTTTCTACTTCAGCAAGCCAAGGAAATGGTGTTAGAATTAATTCGTGATCAAGGTGGTTTCAGAGAAGTTCGAAATGAGTATGGGTCAAGAATAGGAGGAAATGAAGGAATAGATGTAAGTAAAAATACCAATTTAGAAGTGGTTGAATGCTAGTCCATAAATAAAATAAGGCTTTTCCTGTTTTGTTTTACATAGCCTTCTCTAACATTGTACTGTCTTCCCCCTCACTTTCTACCTTAGAATACAGAATGTGTACTTTGTATCTTGCCAACCTCTTTGATATAAATATAGTACTTCTATGGTTTGGGGCAGATTAATTTTTCAGGAAATGGCTTTCCTAATGCTTGGTCTTCTCTGCATAAGGTCCCCATTCCAAGATTTGCTGTTGGCATCGTAATAGGAAGAAATGGAGAGATGATTAAAAAAATACAAAATGATGCTGGTGTTCGAATTCAGTTTAAGCCAGGTGAGTACATATATTTATTTTCTAAGCGTTGGAGGCAGTTACTTTTGACACTAATTAATTTAATGCTAAATTAATCCAATTTGTTTCCTTTGTTTAAAGATGACGGAACGACACCAGATAGAATAGCACAAATAACAGGACCTCCAGACCGATGTCAACATGCTGCAGAAATTATTACAGACCTTCTCCGAAGTGTTCAGGTTTGATAGAATGTTAAATTTTCATTGTTTTGTTTTCATTTTAAAAATACTTTGCTTCATTAAATATGAAAGTCCCCCTCCATATTATTTTTATCAGAATCTGTTTGGTGATACTTCATTAATAGCTAGAAAGTTTAAATTGCTTTAAGATGAACATTTTGGAGCAGGACGGCAGCTACATAAGTGCACTGCTTTATTCACCACGGCATAAAAGGAATAAATGGTGGTGGTCATTTCTTGATTATTTGGGCCAAGGTGTGTCCCAACTTCTCTAAACTTCTCATTTAGGAAAATGAAAGTTAAGGGAAATAGATGTGTAATAATTTTACTGTGGAAAGAAGAGCATATTTCTGACTTTGTCTTTCCCCTCTTTTAGGCTGGTAATCCTGGTGGACCTGGACCTGGTGGTCGAGGAAGAGGTAGAGGTCAAGGCAACTGGAACATGGGACCACCTGGTGGACTACAGGAATTTAATTTCATTGTACCAACTGGAAAAACTGGATTAATAATAGGAAAAGGCAATGTATTTAAAACTATTACTGTGTGGTTAATAATTTAACGGTTCTGGATGCTATTTCTGTTGCTGTTGTAAATGAGTAGCAATAATTTTTTTTTGGCTGTGTTTTAGTAGAAAAGTGTTCTTACGCTGATAGTAACACCTAAAGCCTAAATGAAGGGCTTTATATGTACTTAAGTCAAGAGTGGGATTTGAATCACATTGGCTTCTAGAGAAGGGAACCAACAGTATAATTATTAGTGTAAGAAATTTTTCTTCTGACCTAGAAAGTGGTTAGTGTTTTTGTTTATTTTGCTGTTTCCTGACATGTTTTTAAATTTTTGAATTTTTAAATCATTGTGTTAGTTTATATTTACATTGCTTAGAAAAGCAATTTCTTTGAAGCAAATATTTTGATGTTATAATTCATTTTAAGGTTGGGTGCAGACATACTAAGTTATGTCTTAAAACTTAAATGTGTGAAATGCTTCATATAATTTGATTTAAAGTGTAGAATAAATGGAAACTCCTAGTAGAATATAGGCAAATGGGTTACTGTTCATACCTTCCTTCTTAATTGTGACCAGTTTTTGAATAGCTCCTCTGTATCCTTTGAATCTTTAGAGAAATTACTGTGCTTTGATTTTAGGAGGTGAAACCATAAAAAGCATAAGCCAACAGTCTGGTGCAAGAATAGAACTTCAGAGAAATCCTCCACCTAATGCAGATCCAAATATGAAGTTATTTACAATTCGTGGCACTCCACAGCAAATAGACTATGCTCGGCAACTCATAGAAGAAAAGATTGGTGTGAGTATGCTTTAAACTTCCAATTGATAGCACAGATCCTGTTAGTTAAGTAAGACAGTAATTCATGTGTTCCTATAAGTGCTGTACAGAAAAATGTTAATTTCTACTCTAAAATTATAGGTCTGGTCACATAATAGAAACATACAATATAGAAGAGATTTTCCAGCAATGAAAATAACCCAGTTAATACACAGTTACAGGTGTTCAGAACCTTGTACTTGAGGGTGGGTAAATAAGAGGATAGCATTACTTGAGTTACGGTATTAGGGTTGGTGGAAGATTGTGGAATATACCTGAAGGAGACAGTTAACAGGAAGTCACTATTTATTAAGGGCTTGCTTACCCAACTTTGGTGAAGCAAAGGTGAATCAGATGCCTGCCCCCTCAGTAAAGTAGAAATCTATAAATCCTAATTCTTAGACTGGCTGACAGTCGTCTGGGGAGTTTTAAAATGTCGAGCGCTTGGGTGCTTTACACCTTGACACATATAACGTACACAGTTCTGATTCAGAATGTCTGCAGTAGGACCCAGCATCTAATTTTAGAAGGATGTTCCAGGTGATTCTGATGCATGATCAAATTTGGAAATAGTGAGGAAATAGTGCTTTACTGTGTTTATCTTAGTATGAAGAATTAACGTGAACGAGCATCTTAAATTATTAATAATAATTAGAGTATCTTAGGAAAGTTCTTCTTGATGTTTGCCATGCTGTGAATGAGGTGTTTCTCTCTGCTTGGAAAAACAAAAATAGATGTACAAAAGACACTTCAGAATACCTTATGGGGACTTCCCTGGTGGCGCAGTGGTTAAGAATCCACCTGCCAATGCAGGGGACCTGGGTTTGATCCCTGGTCCAGGAGGATCCCACATGCCGCGGAGCAACTAAGCCCGTGTGCCACAACTACTGAGTCTGCTCTCTAGAGCCCGTGAGCCATAACTACTGAGCCCACGTGCCACAACTACTGAAGCCTGTATGCCTAGAGCCCATGCTCTGCAACAAGAGAAACCACCGCAATGAGGAGCCTGCGCACCACAACGAAGAGTAGCTCCCACTCACAGCAGCTAGAGAAAGCCCTCGTGTAGCAACGAAGACCCAACACGACCCAGATAGATAAGATAGGTAGGTAGGTAGGATAGATAGATTTATTTAAAAAAAAAAAGAATACCTTATAAAAATATACACAAACATAAGTTCTGTGGTATGGAGAATAAGTATAATTGTTCAAAAAAATGAAGAAAATAATTGTTGGACTCAGTAATGGCAGGAATTGATGGCAGAAAAATGAATAGTGCATCTTGGTTTTGGATTTTGCTATCATCAGCATTGCTTCTGGATTGATGGACAGACTGGATAGGTTGTTCAAGAGAAGCTCTTAAGAAGTTCTTGGACTCTTGAGTCAGGCTATTTGGGTTCAAAATACTCTGAATCATTTACTGACTGTGTGACCTTGGGGGAAGATAATTACACTCTTCTTTGCCTCTTTTTCATCTGAAAGTGAGGATAATCATACCTACCTTTTAGGGTTATAGGGATTAAATGTTTGAAGTATGTGTGTTTATCCCTTAAAAGAGTGCCTAGCACAAAGCCCTGTAAAAATGCTGCTACCTTTTTTCAGTAATCCTTTTTTTTACTATTTGGAAAGGAAAGGTTATGTATAATTGAAGTGAGGGATAATGACAGCAGTTAGAGACTTAAAGAGGTTATTATGAAAGTCTTGAAGTTTGGTTTTATTGTAGTGAGAAAATTGACAACCATATATAGATTAAGCATTTTTGTCCAAATTGTCACATGGTGAGTATTAACTGCATGAAAGGAATATTTTATTTTAGAACAGTTAAATCTAGTGGTCCTTACAAGTTGGATTACCAAAGAAGAATCAACTAAGCATTATTAATTATGATGTGGCATGAAATGGATACGAAATATCCTGATTTGTTAAATCAATTAAAAAGGGAATCTTCATGGTATTCAGAAAATTATGATAAAAAGGGTAAGGGAGGAAATGAATTAAATTATTGATTGAAATGGGGCTCAGTGACAGGAAGGCTGTGAGAAGGACTGGTTTGTTGAGTGAGAACTTGTTACATTATTGGGGAAGTATTCAATAGCCAGTTCACGATATGAGACCTAAGCAATTTGAGGACTGTATTGTCAGCATGGTTCTCTGATTACAATGTTAAGTGAATAGATGTAGAGTAGATGCAGAGAGAGAAGAGCTAGAGGTAAGAACTTGATATTTGATAAGCTTCCATGATTAAGATGATAAAGGGCTAGTAAAAGTAAAAATTGTACAAGGAAAGGGAAATAATGGAAAAGGGAATCGCCTGAAAAGAATAGAAGGTAAAGTTAATGTTTCAGTTCTTTGCTAATGCTGTTGATTTTAATTAATTTTACATGCCTTTCAGAAGTTTTGCAACATGAGTGAGGAAATGAAGAAAATCATAAATTTTAGATTGCTTGTGGTTAGGTAAAAGGGTAGAAATGGAAGGTTATTTGGCCTTTGAAATGTTTAACCATTACTGTCTTTCTGATTTTTGTTTGTCTTTTGCTTTTTTGCAGGGCCCAGTAAATCCTTTAGGGCCACCTGTACCCCATGGGCCCCATGGTGTCCCAGGCCCCCATGGGCCTCCTGGGCCCCCTGGGCCTGGAACTCCAATGGGACCATATAACCCTGCACCTTATAATCCGGGACCACCTGGCCCTGCTCCTCAGTAAGTTTTGAGTTTGGTTCTAGGCTTTTCCTCAAAGATTCTAGATTTTGGGAAACTATTTTAAAATTGATTTCTGTGTTTTCAGTGGTCCTCCAGCCCCTTATGCTCCCCAGGGGTGGGGAAATGCGTATCCACATTGGCAGCAACAGGCCCCTCCAGATCCAGGTAAAAGATGCTTATCATTTGGGTGTAATCTGTGTTTTTGTTTGCCACTCCTGTTACAGTTATAAATTTTCTAGTGTTGATTCTACATTGTGTGCATTTTCTGCACTTGTTTCACTCCTTCAGCAGAAGTGTTAGGTTCTGGTTCTACTACAGTGTATAAGACTGTTGTGAGTATGGTCTATTTTCGTAGGTCTTTTTCTACCTGCATTTGGCTTTCTCTACTTTAGAAGTGATATAGCAGAATGCTAAAAGCCAAGAGTATAGGAAGAAGTACAGTGTCTTAGGTTTTAGATGCTAGTGCCATCAAATGTATGTTAATTGTGACATCCATGAAAGAATAGTGTATATTTATTTATAAAATTGTGTGAGAGTCAGTTGGAGTGTTTAATCCTTGGGCATTAAACTTCCAAATTCTCAAATAAGATATGTAAGTTGCCTATTTAGTATTTCTGATATAACTTCACATTAGTAAAAAGCAGGCCTGTATTAAATATCTGCATGTTGGAACTCTCAGATTAATTTAGTTAAATATTTTCTCTGTTCAGATGTGATTTTTATCTGTTACATTTTATTCTATCCTTGAATCTTTTCCCACCCTGTGGTTTTCTTTCCATCACAGTCAAAGAGCATTAATTGAAACCAGTAACTTTTATTTATGATCCCTTTTTTTTTCCTCACCTATTACATACCTCTTAGGCCTCTTTCACTGGAGTAGTTTCAAGGAAGGTACTGAATTAAGGATTCCTTTTCACACTAGTATACTTACTTTTTAGTTTAGTTTTTTTTGTGTGTGTGTGGTACGCGGGCCTCTCACTGTTGTGGCCTCTCCCGTTGCGGAGCACAGGCTCCGGCCACACAGGCTCAGCGGCCATGGCTCACGGGCCTAGCCGCTCTGCGGCACGCGGGATCTTCCCGGACTGGGGCACAAACCCGCGTCCCCTGCATCAGCAGGCAGACTCTCAACCACTGTGCCACCAGGGAAGCCCTATACTTACTTTTTAAAAAACTAAAATAATATAAATGAAATTGTTTTAGTGAATTTTATTAAACATTTCTGGAGTTACGGGTGGCCCTGTATTATAACATACCTTAATTTCATAGGAGGTATATGCTCTTTGGAACATGATGATACAACATGACAGTTACCAAATAACCACAACTCCCACACGTTAAAGAAACTAAACTGTGTGCGCTAAGGTCTGAGTATGCAGCAACGAATTTACATTCTGTAGAAATGCGTACTTAAAATGTTAGCAGTACTGTGCTAGAAGGACTTAAGAAGGGTCAAATATGATTTATTGTATAATAGTGTTTAAAGAATGGAAGGATTTTTCTTTCCCTCTTGTAAGCTAATTGGTATGGTGTTATTAAGTAGAAGAATCCCACCACTGAAGAGATTGAGAAAATTAAGGGGCAGATTTATATTGGGTAACTTGGATCTGCAGGATTGCACCTATTTGGATGCTCTGTTTGGGTAGGTAGTATGATTGAGAGAAATGATGGGAATAAGAAGTGGTCTCTGTTTCACAGTCTCATTTTCCCACTTGGGGTAGTGGTGAAGTCATCAGTGAAAGAATTGGTTAATGAATGTGGCTTTTAGCAATGCCTTTGGGAAAGAAATAACCCATTTTGCTAAAAGATAACAGCTAGGGTTAGATATTGCTTATATGTAGAAACCAAAGTGAAATTTTCATTACTTTGTATTAAACATCCTGGTATTTAAATGTGGCCCTATATTGACAGTAAAGTCTGTATTCTTTGAATTAAAATCTGTTTCTATAAAAAAATTACTGGGTGGTTAAAGATTTATGTAGTAGTCACATACTTAGAGTGAAACAGACTTGAATACGTCCTAGTCATAACTTAACTAATTACGGGATAGTAAGCAAGTTTTGAACCTCTCTGTATCTGTTTTCTTATCTATAAAATGATAAGTAAATGAATGAATATAATAATGAATGAATTTAGTAAGTTCTCAGTATGTATTAGTTATATGTAATTATGAGACTGGTTTTCATATATGGTCTACACATTTTAAGAGTGTAAGTATCAATTCCTAAAAGTCTGTTTTATCTCAGTTTCTTTATCTAGACGTGCTGTGTCATATTTGTATTAATTACTATACAGGTAATGATACTATGTATTGGGACACATGTATTAATTTAGAAACTTATGGAGAGTGGCATAATGCCTTATAATTGTATCACCTTAGACATTGGATCACTCTGGGAATCCTTACCCATTTTTTCTCAAACATCACTAACCTTTGTTTTATTAGGCAGCTGAGAATTGCTGCCCATTTGGGATGAAGGCTAAATAGATTACATATAGATATAGAATCTGGTTAAGGAAATTACATCTTTCTTCAGGATATAAACTAATAAAGATATACCTATAGTATCATATGATACACCCAGTATAAAAGACAGAATCAGTAAGAGGATTTCTGTTTCAGACTGAGAAGTCTCAAACTTTTAATGCATCAGTTGATTTTTATGAAGGATGAGTGAGGGACAGTCAAGTGCAGAGGAAGCATAACATGGTGAAACGCCCAAATATGAGCATGATGACTTTTGAAAAGTACAACCAATTTACTGTGGCCAGAACTTGAGTGTTGGAAAAATATTGACAGCAGGGAGAGGAGGCTGGAAGGGAAAGTATAAGCGAGGGTGTCCAAATATCTTGTTAAATATGTTGAATGATATTCTTTACTTAAAAGCTTTAATAGTCCCTAAAGACTCCAGGAAATAAATGAATTTCAAATAGGGCAGTGACATCGTTTATCTTTTAGGATAATCACTGAAATATGATGAGATGAAATATGGCGAATCTTTTTCTTTTTCCAAGGTTTTTAAGTTGTCTCTTCATTGAAAACAAGATAGGACAGAGTTCATAGTTGTAAAATAATTCTTTCTTGTACAGGTTAGTCCCTAGAATTCCTTTCCTTTAGTCATCTGCCACATAAAACTGTTGTGCTTGAGGCAAAACTGTTTTAGAAAAAGAAGGGCACAGGATGGTTTGAGACAAAGCATTGGATTTGGAACCAAAAGATCTTTATTCGTATTCCAACTCTGCCAGTCACTAGTTTTCTAGGAACTAGGAAAGTTACTTAATCTCTGAGCCTAAGTTTTCTATAATAAAAGCTAATGATGATAGTAAAAATAATAGAAGAATTTGAAAGTGTCCACTTACTGTTTTTTAATGTCCAGTTAATTTGGGGGTCTATATATTTGCTAGAGAGGTGTGTGTGTGATTGATTATGGACTTTAGATACAAATATAGAACTTGTGTTTATTCTAGCTAAAACAGGAACAGATCCAAATTCAGCAGCTTGGGCTGCTTATTATGCTCACTATTATCAACAACAAGCACAGCCACCGCCTGCAGCTCCTGCCGGTGCACCAACTACAACCCAAACCAATGGACAAGGTAACTATGGTAATTAAAGAATTTATTTTCTATGTGGAAGTGAAAACCTGTGTTTGGAATTATATATAAAGTATATCGGTGTATTACCCCCAAATTTATATTATTATTTAGTTAGCAGCTTCAGTAAGCAGCCTTTGCTTTTTAAAAACAAGTTGCTTTGAAATAACTGCAAACTTTCATAAAAGTTGTAAGATACATTACCAAGAACATCCAGATAATCTAGCTGTTGATGTTTATCTTCCCCCATTTGATCCATTACTCTATCACACGTGTCCATATACATTATCATTAGTCTTTTTCAGAACCATTAAGACCAGGCTATAGACATAATGCCCCATTACCCTTAAATACTTCTTTCTGTATTTCTCCAAAATTAACCATCACACGGCACTCTTTAATCAACGTTGATACATCTTACTATCCCCAAGGCACAGCCGTTACTGAGATTTCACCAGTTGTTCCAACAGCTTCTCATCAATCAAGAATAATTCCTGTCTTTTTCTTTCAAAAGAGTGCAGACCTTTTGTGAGATGTTTATGGATCAACCTAGGTCCCTTCAACCTTTCCTTATTAAGATGAGGTCACAGTCAGGGTTCCTGCTTACATTATGGCAAGAATACGTCAGAAATGAATGCTGTTCTCTTAGTGCATTACAATAGGGGTCGTATAATGTGGACCTGTTTTATCTCCAGAGGTGGTGACCATGGTCACTCAGTCATGTTGATGTCTGCCAAGATTCTATACCATAAAATCACCATTTTTCTCTTTGAAATTAATACTGTCTATAGAGTTATACTGAGATTATACCACTATTCTGTTCTTTTTTTGGAGGGGGGCAGGACAAACAGGATAATTTTATTCTCATTTTTCCTTAAAATAAAGATACAGTAGAAGTTTTACAGTTCAATTTGATGAGATGTGATTTATAATCTTAACATTTTTTTTAAAAACAAATGATAGCAAAAACAAAGAAATAGTACAAATTATAAAACTACTAGAGCAAAGAGAAAACTACCTTTCTGATCAAAACATGTACCACAGCTAAAGTTCCTTAGAAAACTTCCTAAGATTTCTAAGCTAAACTTTCTTAGGATTCTGTTCCTCATTGAAGGCCTTAGCCTTCATTGATAATAGCTGCCTGATTGAATTACAAATATGATAATTTCTCCTTTCGTCATTCATTCTGCATTTACTAGGTGGTATTTTACTATAGAAGAGGTTTCGTTTTTCTTTCTGTTTATTTCTCATGTCAGTATGGATTCCTGTTTTATTCAGTAAGTTATGTTTTTAACTTAACCAGATTGTCCTAGATTTGGTCAGTCAGGAGTAGCTTTAAGATGGCTCCTGTATCCTTTTGACATGCCTGTCATTCTTTAAGCACTTCCCTACTTTCTTGCACAATAAGATGCTTATATTGTGCTTTTTGAGCTCCAGCCCTTGAATCAGCCATTTTTCCAATGATCCCTGATTTCTTTTAGTAGATGATGATATTTAGAAAACAGTTGTGTTCATTGCTGCTGAGGTGTTACTGCTACTAGCTCCTTTCAGTGTACAGAGCTAGGAAATGGATTTATGTACATGCATATCTACATATATATAAAAATACATAAATATCCATATGTGTATGTATTTTTAAAACTGTACATTCATATTACCTGCAGTTCCATTCCAGGGTTTCAGAGTTCTTTCTAGCTTTTCCCACTTTCCATGCTTATAAATGGTGAAAGACCTGGTATCGTCAGTGTGTTTTACTTGACCATTGAATTTACTTATATGCTCAGTGTAACTACTCTTCTAAATAAATAGAGCATCTTCTCTGTACACTATCTCTGTACTCCCAGAGTCCTGTGTCTTTGGCACCAGCAAGGATGCCACTATCACACAGTACTTCTCTCCTACCCTCATTTTCCATGACAGGCTACTCCCAACTCCTCTACACAAAAAACAGAAGGAAAGGGCCAAAATTGCTTTTTAAAAACCTTAATCGTAATTTTTTATGTTTTTCTTAAATAAGGAGATCAACAGAATCCAGCTCCAGCTGGACAGGTTGATTATACCAAGGCTTGGGAAGAGTACTACAAGAAAATGGGTATGTTCTACATTTCTTTTTTAATACATTTTATTTAACTGAAACGTTTAGTAAATATCACACTAAAATGTTGAAGATTTTGATAAAAAGCATGTTTGTTCCATGTTTTTATTACCTTGGACTTCTTTCATCCAATAACTTTTAAAATCTTGAGGTATAGAACTATTGAACAAGAATGCATTCCAAAATCACTGAACTTTCAGACGTATCATGGTCATTACAAATAATAATTGTTAAATTTGTGGTTAAGAAATCTTTTTATTTCTAAGTGTATTTGTCAGCCATTTACTAATTGAAGCTAAAGGTTTCCCCACTGGCACATAGGACATTGAATATTAACTATACTTTTGTCAAAGATAAGTTACATGTCAGTAACCTAACTGGCACTGGTTAAATTATAGAGCACCAAGCAAAAATTGGTTGCATGTGATATTATTTGTGCTGCAAAATAACAGATAAGAAGTAACCTACAGGGCTTCCCTGGTGGCGCAGTGGTTGAGAGTCCGCCTGCCGATGCAGGGGACACGGGTTTGTGCCCCGGTCCGGGAAGATCCCACATGCCGCGGAGCTGCTGGGCATGTGAGCCATGGCCGCTGAGCCTGCGTGTCCAGAGCCTGTGCTCCGCGACAGGAGAGGCCACAACAGTGAGAGGCCCGCGTACCGCAAAAAAAAAAAAAGAAGTAATCTACAGTGACAGAGGAAGTTAATTACTTAAATAACATTTGCATTATGAAAAAGGAAAAACAGTCACCTAGAAGGGCTGTTTTCATTCAATAAATGTAGAGCATATACTATATGCCAAGCATAGGAATAGATACTGAGAATGTGACTGTGGGCATAACACTTAGGAGCCCTGCCCTTCTGGTTATTATATTCTAATGGAGAGTACAGTTGTCAGTCAAGTACTTTGCAAATATATTATTGCAAACTGCTGTGAATGAAAACTGTACAGTGGTCCCCCACTTTTACATGGGGGATATGTTCCAAGTCCCGTCCCCACCATGGATGCCTGAAAGTGCGGATAGTACTGAACCTTATTTGTACTGTGCTTTTTACCTATATGTACATAACTATGATAAAGTTTATGAGTTAGGTACAGTAAGAGAGTAACAACATTAATAGAACAGTTACAACAGTATATTGAATGAAAGTTACATGAATGTGATCTCTCTCTCAAAATACCTTGTACAAATTTAATGCCTTTTCCATCTTAACTAAGCAGCTAATCACGTACCGTTGCTGTAACCTGCATATTGAGGTGGGACAGCAAAACTTGAATTTCTTTTTCCTCTACCACAATTTCACAGAAGATTTGTTCTTACATAGATCTTAGCGATCTCAGTCAGCATACGATTTTTTCTTTCCTTATTAAATGGAGAACTTCTAACTTTTTCACTTAAAGGAAAAGGCGTCTCTTTGTCCTATCCAAATTGCCAGCATCACTATTCTTGGACTTCAGGGCCATTATTAAGTAAAATAAGGGTTACTTGGACACATAAGCACTGCAGTACCAGGACAGTCAATCTTTTAAGCAAGATGGCTGCTGAGTGACTAACTGGTGGGATATGCTAGACAAAGGGACAGTATGAGATTTCATCATGCTCCTCAGGATGGTGCGCAATCCAAAACTTACGAATTGTTCATTTAATATTTTCAGGCTACGGTTGACCACAGGTCACTTCACTGCAGAAAGCAAAACCGTGGATGGGATTCTTTCTGTTCACTGACACTTAGATGTGCACATTGGAAAACAGGTCACACGACTACAAAGTGGTGGAACCAGACTTTGAACTCTTAAGAGAGTCTAAGTCCCAAGCCTGTCTCCTGAATTTGCATTTTTCAGGAACCATTTCAAACCTGATGTTATACTTCCGGACAGACCGGGTTTTTTTCAGATGCTTATTCTCAGTCATTCAAAATTAACACACTTACACCATAGCCAGTTGTCACAAACAGAAGCTAATAAGATAAACTTGCTCATTCTTTACTGATACAGAAAGTATCTATAGGTGATAGTTTTGTCATAAGGTACAGTCTACTTGTGATTCTCAACGTAAATTTCAGTGTTCTTTGCCATAACACCATGTTTGAAGATCCTCCTAACCCCCACCTTCTTTTCACTTGAATGTTTTTCTGTAGCAGCACAATGATAAGCTATTAATTTTATGAGCTAAGTGAACTGGTTGAGTGATTTCCCCCTTACATGTAAATCTTAAATAATGTTAGGTTGTCAGGTCTTTAATGATAGCTACAAGGTCCATATATTTTTCCTGTATATAAGTCTTTTTTTGTTTTTTGTTTTGTAAAGGATTGATTGCTTAACTACTTTGATTTCTTCTAGGTGCATTGCTTGTCCTTAAGATCTTTTTAGGATAACTACAAATAAGAAACCTTAAAGCATCAAACTAATCAGTTCAATCTTTTGATGTTTTTAAATGGAAGGGAAAGAAAGGGGTAATAAAATATCAGGGAGAGAGAAAGATCTTTATCTCTAAGTCAAACTCCCTTATTTGGGAAGATGGAGTTTTACTCTTCCAAGTGGCATAGGTAGGATTTCCTAGGACTCTGGATGTCCTGATTTCTTTTTTTTTTTTTTTTCTTTTTTGTGTATCTATTGCAGTTTTTGGGTTTGCTGTTCCCATGAGGTTTGTTGTTTTTTTTTTCCCCACACACATGCACTGTATTTTATTTTTACAAGAGATAAATAAACTGACACCAAGCATTGTAAATGGATGACCACAACAAAAGCAACAATGATTACAATTATCAAACACGAAACACACTCATACTATGTCATAATACTGACATTCAGTCCAGTAAGGATGTCCTGATTTCTAATCCAGTGCCCTCGTCACCAAACGAGGGAGACTGTCTCAGCTTTTGAAGCCATTTCAGCTTTTTCTGTTAAGAACAGAAAATCCCCACTAACACTGTAGATTTGTCAGCTTGCTTATTAATAAAAGTCTGTTGAGGGCTTCCCTGGTGACGCAGTGGTTGAGAGTCCGCCTGCCGATGCAGGGGACACGGGTTCGTGCCCCGGTCCGGGAAAATCCCACATGCTGCGGAGCGACTGGGCCCGTGAGCCATGGCCGCTGAGCCTGCGTGTCTGGAGCCTGTGCTCAACAACGGGAGAGGCCACAATAGTGAGAGGCCCGCTTACCGCAAAAAAAAAGTCTGTTGAAACAGATGAGTTTTTTAAATTAGTTTTGTTTTCTGAAACAATTGTAAATTCCCTAGATTAGCATGAAGAGAACTTAAGAGAGAAATTCTTAAAGATGAGATTCTGGAGGATTAAAGATGAAAACTTTAAGGAATTCATATCGCTGTCCTATACGGAATGACAGCAGTCTAGATGTGGGTGCTTTTGAAGCTAGAATGAAGGGAACTTTTGTAAAAAAGTAAACACCCTAAAGAGAAATAGGGTTTCAGAATAGAGACAGGCAGTTTCTATTTGGAGGAAAGTAAATGAAGGCATTTTGGGATAAGTTTGACTTGAGGCAGAGTCCCTTTTAATGTTAAGCACTGATATGGTGGACTCTGAACCCTTAGCATATGGTACCTAGCCTAAAAGAGCCAGGCGAGAGTGGTTGTGGGAAAGATGCAGGTGTGTGGAGAAATAACTGAGGGTGAAATCAAGCAAGACTGTCGCTTGGGCTGTAATAGAATGTTACATATGAACTCTAGGACAAGTCTTATCTCTTGAATGAAATGAAATTAAGACTTTATACATTGTAAAGTTACATGTAATTGTTAAGTATTGTTCTTCTAAATTATCTCATATCAAAACAATTTTTGAAACTGAGGAGAAGAATAAAGGGAACAAGTTAAGGACATGGCTTTCCAAAGGGCAAGAGGCTAGGGGAAGAGCCAAAACATAAATAGATGAGGTAGGAACAGTTCTTTTCCTGCTTTCACCTGGGCAAAAAGAATGACATTTGCCCTTCACATAGGAGTGGAATGAGTTTTTCTGTGGACACTTTCAAGATTGGAATGTCAAATGCTGATGACTTACTTAACCAACTGTTTATTTTTCTTAGAGTCTAACATGTTTACTTTTAGCTTTCCACAGGGATATTTGAGTTTGGGATGGGGGGTGTTTTTCAGGGAACATTTGAGTTTGATGAATTTTCTTGATATGTCTCCCTGATATTGTTATTTTTTTGCCTCTAAAATATGAGTATCTCTTAACAATGAGGTTTAGTTCCATTTGTAAACCTGAAGTGGAAAGTGTTGCTGTCTTAAATAAGTTTGGCTTCAAGTCAGCAAGTTTTCAAGTGTGCAGTTTGTAAGAAAATGTTGTATGGTTTTATTACTATTGGTACCAAGATATTTGGCAGTTGTTTAAATACTGAAACTGGTTTTAGATTTACTTGAATTGTGTCTCATAAGATCAAAATGTTAGACTCACTTCCTCTTTGAAAAGAGTATGGAAAACAAAGTGTGAGAATTTTGTTTACAGTATATGGGATTTCTCTGTGCTGTTGCCCATATAAGTAGGGGGGAGTTTCTTGCATTTTTTAAGTTAGTCACAAATCTTAAATTTTTATTTACTCAGTTGCTTTTATTCTTTGGCCAATTTTGTGATGGTGAATAGACCACTTTCTAAAACTATAAAGTTGCCTTTTTGGCAACATCTAACAGACAAAAACAGCTTTCTGCCAGTATTTTTTGTCTAGCTGTAATAATTTTATAAAAGATAAATTACAAACTAAATAAATTTTTTTTTCAAATAAAGGAGTTAAATAGGGAAACTCAGGTTCTCTTTCTCTCCAACTTTTTGTTTCAAATTTTTTTATACCTTCAGAAAATTGGAAAAATAGTACAGCGAACACCCATGTTTATATTTCCTATCCAGATTGACCATTTTCAAAAAGTTTGCAACATGTACTTTGTATGTATACTTTTTTTGGTGCCTGAGCCATTTCAAAGTAAGTTGCCAACTGTTGTTCTAAATAAATTTTCAATAATATCAACATATTTAAGTTTCCCTGGTTGTCAGAAAAAGTGTCTTTTGTAGCTATTTGTGTGTTTGGGGGGGAGCTTGTTTTTGTTTTTTAAATCCAGAGACCATTCAAGGTTCATGCATCGCATTTGAGTATGTGTCTTTAGTCTCTTAATTCCAGAAAGTCACCTAGAAGAACGTACTTGCGCAAGCTGTTGAGCTTTGTGTTTCATTGATTTTGCTTCTTAGAACCTCTTCAGTAGTGATTATTCTTTATGTCCTTCATCAAGATATTTTTAATAAAATTGTGTTGTAATTTGGACACAGCATATTAAAACTTTAAATGTCATATTAAAAGATATCTTGAAGATTAGTGTTTATACATGTAGTTTATAGGTTACTTATCAGGAAACAAAAATGTTGGCCAGATCTTAAAATAATGAAGTCTTTAAATAATAGCTTTTAAGTGGGTTTTTTCCCCCCCAAAATGTTTTTTTCTCCATTGAAGATTTACATTTTATTTAAAATTTGTAGTGTAACAAATCCAAATGGATAAGAAAACAAAAGAAAAAAAATAGTGGGCCATCCATTCCTCCCAGCATCACCACTGGGGAACCGTGGACCACTGTTCCAGACTGAATTTAGAGCATTAATTCTGTAATTGAATCGAGATTATGCCTAAATGTTTACCTATCTTAGTTAAAACTATGTGGATGGCTTTGTTTTTTATTAATAGTGATGCTCTAGAACTAAAAGTTACGATTAGTATAAGGCAAAAAGAAAATAAAAGAGCATTTAGATTTTTTTTTTAATTACAGAGTAGTTTTCTGACACTAATGAATATTTAAAATAAAACAGGAGCAATTCTGACCCTCTGTGCTTTTGTTTTTATAACCTGTACTTACAGTGGATATAATTTTGTATTAAAATTTAGGGGGTTTTTTTTAGGTCAACAAGGGCAGACACAAGATTATTCAAAGGCTTGGGAGGAATATTACAAGAAGCAAGGTATTGTTTTTATTAGAACTGAGATTCTTTGGGGCTTTTAGTTGTGGTTACAGCAACAAAGTTGTTTTGTTTTCTCAAAGGTCAAGCAGTTCCTGCCCCTACTGGTGCTCCACCAGGTGGTCAGCCAGATTATAGTGCAGCCTGGGCTGAGTACTATAGACAACAAGCAGCCTACTACGCCCAGACAAGTCCCCAGGGAATGCCACAGCATCCTCCAGCACCTCAGGTATAATAAATTTGCTAATGCGTTGATTTCAACTCCAGTCCTGTTTTCTGCATGTTTACTGTTGTCTGGGATTATGTTTGCCTTTTAAATTTTTATCAGGCAAAGTATAACTAAATGAAGTACTGTGGTATATTGTTTGGGTTTTTTTGTTTGTTTGTTTGTTTTTTACAATGCTTTCTGGCATCTGAGTGCTAGATACCTCTATAATGCCTTTGATTTTAAAAATAAATTTTTTTCCCCCAGGGATTTGCAAATCATGCAAGAAGCCACCACCATTTATATTAACCAGTTTTTCTTTCTTAAAGGATTCACTCCTGAGTTAGCTCCATTTAAAGGATTTTCTTTAACTTTTTGTGTATTTCTTATGTATCTCTTCTGCACAGGGCCAATAATAAGAAGTGGACAATACAGTA
This sequence comes from Orcinus orca, assembly GCF_937001465.1. Lineage (NCBI taxonomy): Eukaryota > Metazoa > Chordata > Mammalia > Artiodactyla > Delphinidae > Orcinus > Orcinus orca. The sequence goes on from NC_064559.1 coordinate 144,775,814, forward strand.
TTTGCTTCATTGTGTGGGGGAAAAAAACCTTTGTTAAATATATGGATGCAGACGGCTTGATGAAGATCTTAATTTTGTTTTTGGTTTAAAATAGTGTTTTTTCTTTCTTTCTTTCTTTCTTTTTTTTCTTTTTTTTTTTTGAAAATGTACAAAATATCTATCACTACTGATAGGAGGTTAATATTTCTGTGTAGAAATGAAAATTGGTTTGTTTTTAGTATTTAGTGTAGATGTACACATTCCAGCAAATGTATTTGCAACTATTATGTGGTCAATGCTTTGTGATATAAATGTACTTTTTTCAATGTATACTTTCACTTTTAAAATGCCTGTTTTGTGCTTTACAATAAATGATATGAAACCTCCTGTGTCGGTAAGTTGGATATGTGGGTATTTAAAGGATTCATAATTTCTTAGCAATGATAAATTAAGATACATATACACAAATATATAAGCTTTCCCCATGAAATATTAATTTGAGTTTTTAAACACTGGCATGTTTTTTTCCCCCTTGCAGTATAGTAGTAGATTGGAGGATCTTTTCCATTTATTGTATTTGGCTGTTTCAGCACAAGTAATCCTGATATCTTCATTTTTTTCCCCTTCTGTTTGATTAAAAACTGCATGTGTGTACAGTGATCTTTTGGCATACTTCCATTGCATTAACAGTGAAATTTCCTTTTATACATGACCACTGTTTCAGACCTGTACTGCTGCTATAACAGTTAACCTTTCTGTTTTTAATTTGATAATTACTTGATTTCCAAGACTGTTTCAGTTTTCGGATAGTGAATATGAGTAGTCTATAATAAGAACAGTTTTTTCATGTAAAGCAGCTCTTGCAAATGTATACAATATTAGAGTGTTTCTTTCTAAATTTAGGGTAGAAAAAGTAGTAGTGTGCAAAAAGTATAGCTACAGTGCATCTGCCATTGAAACATTATTGGGGTATGAAAATGTTCAAGTTTTTTTTTTCTTTTTTTTCTTTTTGCAGTATAGATAAGCTTTGTTTTGTAAATGCACAAGTCCAATCATTGAATCAACTTAATTTTTTTATGTACTTAAAATCATTTTATTACTCTATAACACTCATGCTGAAGTTCTGATATTTTGTTGAAATCCATTGTTTTACTCTTTGCATATTTGTTGGCTCTTTGCATATTAATATATTAGACTACATGCAAATACAGTCTGTCTTGCCATTGTCTGTTGAAGTGCAGGTTTGATCCAGCCAGTATAGAACTAGCTCTGTAGGGGTGAGGAGGACTGTGCTGTGTATCATCCTTGATTGTGTTCCTTCAAGGAGCATTGCACTGTAAGTACATCAGAATGACAAATTGATGAACTGCAACAGTATCTTTTTGTCAATGTTCCACATAATGCAAATGCCATACTTTGTGTGAATATTATGTTGGAATACAGTGCTTATATCTTGGAAAACCATAACTGCTTCTTAATTTAACGTAGAATAATTCATAGGTCTGTATTTTTTTTTAAAGTGAGCTTAATGGGTAAGTATTTTTGATATGCTTTAGCTATAGCTAAAGAAAACTGATCATTAACAAAGTTGAATAGTATTACTCATTGGTGCTCCTAAAATATATTGTTTTTCAGTGTAAAACATGCATATCTTATATATTAATATGAAAGACTTGAAATGTATCAGACAGAGTGGTTTTCAGTTTGCAAATATTAAGCAATGTAGTGGTTTTAACACCATTTCCTATATATATATATACTAGGTTCTTTCATTGGTGGGGGAGCACCATTTGCTGTTCTGAATATACTGTAAAGAAAGATGTGCAAGGACATAAATGTCGAGATTACTTATAGGGTAGAAAATAGCAGTACAGTTCATTGTAGATGTTTTGAAATGTTGTTTGACTGTTTTATAGAACCTAGAGTGACTTCCCTTACCCTTATTTAGATATGGATATGTAGTTCTAGCTTCAAGTTTAATAGTTAAGGAGTTATCTGTTATCTTTAAGAGTAGGGTATTGATGTGAACAGTTTCAGTATTTTGCATGATACTGTTTTATAGATGAACTTTTAGGAAAGTGGTACATTTATTAATTAAACTGAAGAGATAGTTCAGTTGGATTCAATATCATAACTCACAAATTGGAGGCTGTTGATTTTGATTCATTTAAGGTTTAAAATCTTTATTAATTGCAAACAGTGCAATTATTTATACTTCACAGTGCCTTCCCAGACCTTCCACCTTAGGTTCTGCTGCAAAAAGCAACAGGTAAGCACAACCTAAGGACATATATAAATAAATATTTCAGTACATTAATGTTGTCCCTGTGAGGTTTTTGTGGTTGTGTATTCAAAAGCAATCTGCTACTGCTTCCCCAAAGTGTATTTTGTTATTTATGCTACCATTTCAGTGGAAAGTCTTTAAGTTGTTCAAACAACTGTTTACATTTCTGGGTAATGTTTTTTATTTTAATTTTTTAAATTAAAATGGGAAAAAATGATGAGTAGATTGCTGCTGTAATTAAACTACATCCGAACTTTTCCCAAATATAGAAGAATTGTTAAAATTTTAAAAAGGACAGTTACATAGTTTTCAGGATTTAGGAAATCATTTGGTCAGACACTTCAACAGCCTTCACAATCTGTTTATGATTGACAAGACATTTTCTTTGCCCTCCAAAGCTATGGAGTCTTTATTTTTTTTCTTATTCTTGAACTGTAGTAATTCAGTAAGGACATTATGGGTCAAGAATTTCATTATGACTTTTTTTTTTTAGACAATTCAGTTTTCATAACTTTTTTATATACACTGAAAAAGAAAAAATTATAAGAAATACTGGCAGTAAGTTTTGGTAAAGGCATGTGCATCAGTGAAATGTTAACTGTATAGCAAATAACCTTTCATAATCTGTATAGCAACCAATATTTTTCTGGTTTATAATACTTTAATAACTGACGCTGCATTTTATTTTTTGCCAGTTTAAAATGTTTGTGTGTTCTTATAGATGATTTTAACTGGTACATATTTTGAGTTAAGATGAATGTATTAAAGCAGCATCATATCAGTTTTGTTTATTCGATTTCTAAAATGTGCTGATCCTTTTAAAACTCCTGCTTATCTTTGCAACAAAGAAAAATATTCAAAAATACTGCCTTCATTTTCACACACAGTGCTGAAGATGCTGCAAGCACCAAATCATAGCTCATAAAATCAGGTCCTGAGATAGTTACCCATAAGAGGAATCCTTTGAGTGTATGCCATTGGTGAGCCGATGAGCATGGACCATAGAAGGGCTCAATGTAGAAGGTAAAATTGGCAAATCATAATTGAGAAAAATGAAATGTTTTCCCATACATAATATATGGTATAGGGTGTAATGTACCTGCTTTGATCACTTTTCATTTTAAAGTGCTATTCACTTGATCTTAAATGTTCCATGAACTGTTGAATTTTGAAAGTCATGTAGTTATTGCACCACATTTATGTGTGTGTATGTGTGTTTTAATAGTCAATGATAGGTATGTTAAGATTGTTATTAAGGAGCTCTTTGAACCTTAAGAGCCTGTCAAGTTTTGGTTAGTTGTAGTTTGCATTTTTATAAAACAAAATACATATGAATGCTAATAGATATTGGGGCATTGTTTCTATCTCATGAGAATTTTTTTTTATTCATTATCATAAGCCTTCACTGATACTGCAAGCATTTTTTAAATGGCGCTAATCTTAACCTTGAAATAAATGGAAAGCAGAAAAGGTGAGCCAGTTGATTTGAATGCAATGGATGTTAGGAGTGGTAGAAAGAATGTTTAGCTTGAAATTGATTTATTTTATTTAGCACTTAAACTTGACAATGTGTTTTTGTTTTTAAGATTTCTTAGTGTGGTAGTACTTAGAATTCTTATGGTTTGATGTTTCTTTTAGAAATGGGAAGTATACTTTCATTTTTAATTAATGAAAATGGTTTTAATACTAAAACTAGTGGTTTAATACTAGTTGTTTATGAGCATTGTAAAATACATCCTTAGACAGATACCTTAGTAGTTAATTACAGGAGTGGGTTTGGATAGGAGTGAACAGAGTACCTTAAGAGGGAAATAGAAATGTATTCAAAGTGATAACATTTGTTTGAATACTCTGCCAGGAGAACCACTTCTGCCTGCAAAGTTATGTTGTCTAGAATAAGGTTGTAGAAATTACTAATTAATGAAGATGTCTTTATTTTCTGAAAATTCTGCCTCACTTTAAAATGTATTTTAACAATACCTAGTTAAAGATAATTTTGACTCTGAAAATAACCTTAGTTTTTGTTTAGTCACTTGAGTTTTCTTGCCACAGTAAACTTTTGAGGGATTTTTTTAAATTGGTGCTTTTAAGAAAGCAAATAAGTCCCAGGATTTTATTTTCTTCAGTGATACCCCTATAGAAACTCTTAAATGTATTTGCACATATATATATATTTTTTCTTATGCATGCTCAATGCATTTTCGTCCTGAGAAAAGTGTTCTCTACAGAAACTACCCGTGTAAAAAGAAGATTGGCTTAAAATGGCTACTGTGATGGGAACAGTGTCTTAGGGAGATGCAGCTTGGACTTGAGGTAAATTGAATACTTTACAAACTGTGGTTTAGAGTTTGCTTTAATACCATTGTATGTAAAAGGGTACATGATTGCTGTAATTTTGTATTGATCATGGTTTCCTCAATAAAAAAATAAATGTACATTGGTGAATATTATAAGGGAATGTTCGTCTCTTTTCTAAAATACTGAAAGACTTTTTTTTAAATACAGAAGTGACTTTATTATGGGTTTACATTGTAAAATAAAATTGTCTTCCAGACAATTAAAATATAAAACAACTTGATTAGTACATGGTTGCTAATTATTTACAAACTCACTTTAAAAACTCAAAATTGAAGATTGTGCCATTTTTCCCTAAATCTAATTCTAGATCTTGAAATTTTTGATTATGTTGAAATTGTTTTCTCCTGCATGAACTATTAATACAAAGTTTTCTCATTAAAATATAATTTGTTCAGGCAAGGTCACAACATAAATTTGCTTTTATAAGCTTGAATATATATCACACACATTTGAAAAGTACGTTTGATATTCTCAACACTCAGAACTCTGTATTAGGCAGTGGTTTCCATCACATTTGCTCTGGCAGTTGTTTCTTAAAAGTCTTTAGTTTTTTTGTTTTCTCCACACACAGGGAGAAATGACACCCCTACCCCCTCATATCTCTGCTTCAGAAAGACTCTGAAACTACAACAACCAAAATGATAAACTACTGAGGAAAAAAGCCCACTCAAATTGATAGGTTCCAAATTCCTTAACTCAGCTATTTCAGACTAATTTTAGGTGTGCATAGCTCATAAGTGTTATTCTTTCATGCAAAATATGTCCGATTTATGATTTTTTTAAACATCATTGCTGTAAACATGGGAAATACGCAGCCTTTGTATGGGTTCTGATAGAAATAATTGAGTAAATTTCCCACTTGGCCTTATTAAATTACACACCAACGTATACTGCGTAATGTGAATCTGGTGCTCATTTGAAAAGGAAGGAGGTACTTTTCAGACGAGCTTGTGTTGTGAAGACTGTTGGGGAAAGGAATGAGGAGTCAGCATAGTGGCACTTCCAGTTTCCTTTTCTGGCCCCGCCACAGAAAGGATGGATGCAGTAAGAAAGTCGGAGAGAGAGGGTGTGTGTTCCAGGGAGAGGGAAGGGGACCTAGTAGTCGTCAGCTAAAAAAGAGAGAAGAAAAGTGATTTTTTTTTTAAAGGAAAATATTTTTAAATAGAATAAAAGTTCTAGATTCAAAGAGTGATTAATTCTTACTTTCAATGGTAAGAATGCAGGTACTAGCTGCAGAGCCTTTATTGTTCACTGCTTTACACATATACTCTCCTTCATCTTCTGGGAAAGTTTCTGGTAAATAAAGACAGTAAGTTTCTCCTCTTTCAATATATTGATAGTCTTCTCCATCCTGCAATATTTCTCCTTCAAACCACCATGTAATTTCTGGTTTGGGTTCTCCTGTTACTTTAACAGTAAATCTAACTGGCTCACTGTCTACAACCGATGTGTTTTTTAGAGGCTTCTTAAACCACGGAGCTCCTGATCTGGTTTCCGCTTCATCTTCAATGGTGGAGCCATTCATGTTGCTACCCTCTTCTTCCTCCTCCTCTTCTCTTTTCTATAATAAAATAAGTGCATTCAAGTTGGCATTTATACTGTAGTACTATTTTCAGGACAGTGGTTTAGTAATAGAATTTGGAGGTAAATATATTTTTCCCCCCAAAGTAAAGAACGTGTAAGTATGCTTACTACAAAGTATTTTATAAAACATTTCAATTACTTGAAAACTATTAAAAATTTTTTTAATACCTCTTCATAAAACTTCATTGTCTTTAAAAGGTCATCTTTGGAAAATAAAGGAAATATAAGCCTGGTACCTTTTGTAGTGCTGCATCAATTTCCTTTTGTTCAAACTGCATGCGTAATAACTTTTGCTCTTCAATTCTTCTTTGTTCTTCTTCTTCTCTTGCCTTAGCCATTCGTTCAAATCTAGCTTTCATATTCACTTTATGAGTAAATGGAGCCTCACTTTTTTTTGCAGGCTTGATATCAACATCTTCTTCCTTTACAAAAATGGGCCAAGAATAAGAATTGTTGTCTAAAAACCAACAAGAACTGAGATGTTAATAGTTCTGAAGATGTCTAGGCACAAAATAATTAACATGTTTGGTTATGCCTATTTGCCACACTGCAGACATGGACATTTTCACTATCCCCCAATTTGGGAAAGATGAAAGTTTCATTTGTGAACTATTTTCTTAACTATTGGAATCCTTTTCTCCCAGTGTAAAGATCATACATTATCTCTGGAGTCCTGGTGTATTTATTTGCCCAACCAAATCTCAGTGCTTGTTGATAATGAGTAACAGAAAAGGGTGAGGATATGATACATTGTTAACAATTATTAAAATACTTCCTTCTCGTTAGAGTCTCCATATCACTCTTCACCCTACTACATAATACAGAAATGTAATTTCTGTTATTTCCCACTTCATGATTTCTTTCCTCGCTCTTTGTTAATAACTGAGATGAATTCCATTCAACAAATAATTTATTGATGGGCAATGGCAAAGAATGTTTTCAGGGAGAATAAACAGGAAGACAACTATTGAAAGAGGCAATGGTGGAACTTGGGGAAATCATTGAGGTGAAGTATGGTTCTGAGTCAGTCTGTTTAGGGGTGAGAGCTGGAAGCCATGAAAATAAGGGGGTAATTTAAGAGCAGAATTTAAACTGTCAGATAGTGTGAGTCTGTAAAACCAGTTTGGTGATGATGAGATCACTCACTGGCCTTTTGATAGCAGTTTTAGTAGAGTGGGGTCTTATGGGTACAGTTAATCCATGGTTTCAAAAGTACTTTAGTTGTAGTCGACTCTTGGTTTCTAAACTACTTAGACTCTTGTGGGTCTATCTGGAAATGCCACCACTTCATATTTCACTGTACTATGAGGAAATTGCTTCCAGGTACCACGTGCAACCAATAAAGGAAATTTTGAAACAAGCTGTAAAATAACTGCCTGTGTAAGAAAAATCTTGGTTCATCAATGTTTTACATTAGTTGGAGGTGTTGCACCACAGCTCCAATGAATGTAGAAGGAGGAGTTAAAAGTAAGTTGGATAGTTTTTCTGGTTCTCCTGAATCAAATTTTTATTTGATACTGGAAAGTGCTAGAACATCAGACACAACCAGAGACCTAATGGGTAAATTCTATTGTTAACGCCATTATTTAACCTTCAGTGGATAAACATAAAGCCTGACTACCATTATTGTTAATGAACAGTGTTGATATGATTGTTTATTATATTTAAAAGATAGGGTAAAAAGTACATGTTAAACAATGGTTTGCTTGCTTAACAAGCAAAGTATTAAACTGCAGTTTTAATCTCAGCAGGCTTTTCTGAGACTTAGATGGAAAGAAAAATGGACCTCCTTTTTCAGACTTAAAACAGTTCATGTTATTCTTTGCTTACAAAATAAATCCTCAAGATAGGATGTTTCAGCAGGCACAATAACTGCTATTCTGACTGAATCCCTCCTGGTTAATAACTTGCCTTCTGAATTTTTGCATAAAATTTTGTGTCGGGCTTCCCTGGTGGCGCAGTGGTTGGGAGTCCGCCTGCCGATGCAGGGGACCACGGGTTCGTGTCCTGATCCGGGAGGATCCCACATGCCGCGGAGCGGCTGGGCCCGTGAGCCATGGCCGCTGAGCCTGCGCGTCCGGAGCCTGTGCTCCGCAACGGGAGAGGCCACAACAGTGAGAGGCCCGCGTACCGCAAAAAAAAAAAGGATTCATAAGTTAACTGGGAGAAAGTTCATGAACAGTCTTTCAGTTATTGAGTACAGTTGCCTTTTGTTGAATCCCTGAAAAGCCAGGTTAAAAGTGTTTCCAGGAAATGAATCTACTGAGAGAGTCACGTTATAAATGGAATGATCTTTGTTCTAGAGTCTAGGTGCATTCTTAGCAGGGCATTGATACTCCCAGCATGTGGCTATTACAGGCAACCGAAATAGGCAATGAATTTGGGATAAAAATGCAAGGAATGGTTTTGGAGTGCACCTTGTAAGATCTAGATAGAATGTCAAACCAAGGAAATTAAGTGGTTTACCTACCAAATGTTAGTACAGGTTAAGGGTTACAGGAGCTGGGACGGAATTCTTAGATTAGGTTACATGAATGAGTTAGGCCTTGAAAGGTGTCTGGAACATAAAGAGAAGGTATTTTCTAAAGGAGGAAAACAAATATCAGATGGGAGGGGAAGATCCTACTCTGGAAGTTGATTATACTCTGCCAAAACTATGCTAACACAGGATCTCGGTGACCCTTAATCTAGAGGGATATGATAGGAGGAATGTCAGGTTCTACACAGGAAACTCAATTTAGGACATCTTCATGGATTACAGAAGATCAGCCAGGTCCTAATCTCATATCCTTTTATACAAGAGTCAGTAATAGCATTAAAACCAGAAGCTACGTACCTCATTTATTTTACCTACAAATTTTATAGGACTAGGTATCACTGAGGTTTCACTATCTTTTTTTAAAAAAAGGAAGCACATGCATGCTTATTTAAATTCTTTACCTTCTGTGATTTGTCTCTAAAGGATCAACTGATCTTATGGCCCATCCGTCCATTTAATGTTGGTGTTCTCCAGGGTTTTATCATTCACCTTCCAACTATTAACTCTCAAGATGGGTTTATCTACATCTATACTTTGAAACAATCTGTAGCTCCTGCCTCTTCCCTGAGCCCAGTACCTGTGTTTCAGACTGCCATTATCTTTCCAAATATAGCTCAAACTTCACAGGTCCAAAACAGTTTATTCACCCCTCCCTCCTCTCCTGCCCTCCTGAATTCTCTGTAGCATCATCTAGTTTCCCTGGTAATCTTGAAGCAATGTTAGGCTTCTCAGCAACCACCTGCCTGTAACTCAGTTTTGTTAAAGTTGGGTCAATTTTTCTCCCTTGCCCCCAACTTCATGACCATCTTCCAGTTTATCCTCCATGATCCCAGGATTCTGTAAACATAAGCCTTTTATCACTCTGTCTTAAAACTGATTATTTGGGCTTCCCTGGTGGCGCAGTGGTTAAGAATCCACCTGCCAATGCAGGGGACACGGGTTTGAGCCCTGGTCCAGGAAGACCCACATGCCGCGGAGGAACTAAGCCCGTGCACCACTACTGAGCCTGCGCTCTAGGGCCCGCGAGCCACGAAGACCATGCTCTGCAACAAGAGAAGCCACCGCAATAAGAAGCCCACGCACTGCAACGAAGAGTAGCTCCCACTTGCCACAACTAGAGAAAGCCCGCGCGCAGCAACAAAGACCCAATGCAGCCAAAAAAAACCCCTGATTATTAACATTGTTCCCGGATTATAGTGCCCACAAGGTTAAAAAGGCCCTTCAGCTAGCTGCAACCTAGTTTTACAACATTTTATCCTATCACCTATTATATGAACCTTTCCTTTGAACCTATTTTCCACTCTGCCAGATAAAGTTTTACAACCTTCCTGTTGACTCACATTGTCCTTCCAATCTGGAATGCTTTCCCTCTTTAACTGAAACTTCTATTCAACCTTCACATTCAGCTAAAATGTCATTTTCTCAGCCCTGTTAAACATCTCCTAGGAATACTGATTCCATACTACTTGATCCCATAACACTAAATACATAACTATCTTAGCACTTAATGACAATTTTAATTGTTTTCATACATCTCATTAGGCTGGATTTCTTGAAGGCATATTATATTCACTTTTATGTACCCAAAACTTAACATAGGGCCCAACATAGAAGATATTAAAAATAGCAATGGCATTAGTTTTTAGCTGTGACAAAATGGTTTATAACCCAGTCCCTAAGTCCTTATGTTTTTGTGTATGTTGCACTAAGTTCAGATGCATATCAATTTAATTGATATCTGGATGTTCTACAGCATCTCCATTTGTCTAGCTTGTGACCTCCCTTCCTACCAAACTCCTATGTTCCCCTATTACCTAGTATACCCAGTCACTTTGATTCCTCTCCACCACCATTTCCAAGCTAAGTCTTGCCAGTTTTGTATCCTACATACTTATCAGTCCTCTCCATTCCAGTTCTAGTTCAAATCCTCATGTTTTCTCTGACCACCCTGTACAAAATTGTACCACATAATCTATAGTCTTTTACCCTGCTTTGTTAATCTCCATAGCTTTTATTTACTACCCAATCATTGTTTCCATTTCCTGTCTCCTGCCCCACACCTGTTAGATTCTAAACACCATATGAGCGAGGACTGCAGGTTTATTCACCAATGTAGTCCCAGTGACCAGAACAGTCTCCGGAACATAGTAGGCTTTCAAATAATTTTTTAATGCATAAGTCTAAAGCCATCTTTAGCTTCAGCATGATCTTGCGATAAAGATGCCTATTTGATAATATCATTCCATGTTTTAAAAATCCCTTCATTGCACCCCAATAAAACAAAGTTCCTTAATATGGCATCTAAGATGGGTCATCTTGCCTGTGCTTGCGTCTTCATCATCTTTTGCTGTGCTTGCACTCTACTTGTCTCAGTAGTAATGAATTGCTTATAGTCCTGGAATTTGCCCATAGTTTCATCATTCTTTTTATTCACCAATCTCCTCTGAAGACCCTCCCAAATTCCCATACCTGTTTTATAGTTAAATGTATGATGAAAATCAATTTTTAGAAGAATATATGTTAAATATAATATAAAATGGCAATTTTGACAGAATAAGTTTTCCAGATCTTATTTAAACCAATATTCATAATCATGGAACTAGTCCTTAAGCTGGAATGGCCATTATAGGTCATCTAGTGAGTGCCTCCTTATTTTACATATGGAGGTACTTCAAATTCATGTCACCTGAATTCTGATTTAGGCTCTGCCACTGAATGATTGGCATGACTTTGAACATATCATATAGGCTTTGTTGGCCTCATCTTTAAGAAAGTAGGTATGAATCATCTCTGGAGTTTAATATACACTGGTTCTACTGATTCAAAGTAAAACTTGTGCCAATAAATATTTCTGAGCTATTTTTGCTAAAGTGAACCATTTGATGTTCACTGTAGGCTTTAATTCTTATAAAAGTCATTTTGGAACAATGCTAGAGTAGGGAAATCTTTTTAAAGTCTCTTAAGATCTTAATGTGCTTTTGCTATTTAGTTCCAAGATTATTTTATACACTGATGGTTAACTGTAAATTCCAACACTTATTTCAAAGTCAATGTTATTTCTGTTAAGTTCATCATCATTACTGAACTATAACTGTTAAATATAAAACAGTATTACCTCATGAAAGTTCTCTGCTTCTCGCTCTTTAATTTCAAGATCAATTGCTCTTCTTCTTGCTCGTTCTTCTTCTATCTTTTTCTGTATTTGTTTTTCAGACAATTGTCCAATTTTTTCAAACTTGCTTTTTAGATTTTTAGCTTGAATAGAGCCACTCCTTTTCAATTTGATTAATTCTTCATATTCCCTGCTCAGTTCAAAGGTTTCATTTTCTTCTTCTTCCTTCAAAAAAATTGATTTTTATATATTAAATACCAGAAAATTAGTTTGTACAATAAACCATCCAGAAAGTTCACTATTTCTTATTTGAAGCCAAAACTAAATGTTAAATAACTTCCTCCCTAAACACAGTGCCTAAATTTACTAATTAAAAGTAGTGCTACAAATTTAAGACTGTAGATAACATTTCATTTAAAATGCTATTTAATTAGGGACTATGGCTCAAAACCTCATTAACATTCCATTATAACCTGCTAAAAGTAAAATATGTACACAATTAGCTTTTACTAGGAATTGTAGGAAGACCTTTGTTTAGGGGAAGGTAAAGAAAATTCAAAAACTACTGGGCTAGGAGTCAATAGTTCTGACTCTGATACTGTGTGGCCTTTTGCCTGGTCACTTAGTCCACTGGACATGATTTTTTCATCTCTATATAGAGCCACAGTATCTCTAAAATTCCTCCTGCCTTTCATTTGATGATAGTCAAAGTTAAATATTACTCTTAATAATTCAACTGAATTAAGCATTTCTACAGATACAGTCTGGTAAAATCCCTACATTTTGCTACATATCACTTGTATTCTCAATTTTATATTCTGCCAAGAAAGATGAGTCAACAAAAATTGGCTTCGAATTCTTTATACCATTTTATCTTGAATACCTTATTCAGGTTCCTTTCCCTTGTCTTTTACCTTGTCTTTCCCTTTTCTTTGTATACTTCGTACACTAAACCCTAATGGACTGGTAGAATATTGCAGTTATTCCTGGTACACTTCTCCTGGGGAAGACCTAGAGTTCTAGGCAGAGAGAAAAAAAAAAGGTGGGACTGGGCAGGGTGGGGTGCGGGAAGAGTCACAGTGGATGATGTTGACATGAGGCTTAATTTCTTGGTTCAACAAAGGGAAAAAAGAAAGTTTATTCCTTTATACTACCTCCACTTTTTGGTCTATGTGGGTGAAAATGGGCAACTCCTAAAATACCAGAAATTAACAAAGTTATGACATCACATCATATCACAATGGTTCCCACATCACTCTGATCAAAATTAATGGTTGAACTAATCAGTTATGATCTATGTAATCTTGGAACTGGCATTCTACTTGTTTGAAAACTCCCAGACATAGTGGAGTAAGTCACTTAGTAGCACCAGAATGTCAGACAATTACACCCTGCCATATATGAATTAGATTACTTCCCAATAGTATTACTAAAATATATTCTAATTTACTTTGTTTTTCTAGACAGACAATTCATTTTCAGCTTCCTTTATAAAATAAATGCTATTACATTTTTTTAAAATTCTGAGGGTACACCTTGAAGTATTTTCCTACAGCATATTCATTATATTTTCTTATTAACTATATATTTATGCAGCATTTATAGTCTCTTGGTTGACCTGGGCAAGGAAGTAAATATCCCCACAGTCCCATTGCTCCAACCCATGACAAAGAGGCAACTTCTAAGAGATTGCGACCTCTGTGAAGGAACCCACTCGGTTCCTAGATCAGGAGTTGGCAAGGGGCCCCCACCAAGTCACCTACCAAACATGCCATATCACTGCCAATCCTACTTAGGCTGGGAAAGCCACTGCTCGCCTCACCCCAAGTAATGGGGTTGTGCATTCATCCCCAACACTGTTGTTCGTGTAGCTGCTAGGGCCCCCTGCCCAGCTGGAGGCCAAGGGTGACGGTGGAATGCTGGCCTCCTCCCTCACCCTCCCCACTTCTGCCTATGCAACTGGTTGGCCATCCAGATGGAAGGAAGCAGTGTTCAGGGTTAGGAAGGCGAAGGTTAGACAGGGACCTAGGACATCAGGAGGTAGGAAGAGGGCTGCTGAGAGCCCACCATGAGGAAGCACGGAGACGTCACATGGAGTGGGTGAGCCAAGGCTCCGAGACTCTAGTGCAGGTTCTACTGTCCAACCAACTTTCAATGACAACACACACAAGTTCAAAGATAAACTTATTTAAAATTTCAAAGGCAACCTCAGAGCACTAAATCCTGTGTCCCTTCTGAGCATGGGGTCCTGTGAGGGCACAAGTTGCATGTTCATGAAGCTGGCCCTGTACAGTCTATAGGTATGTATGTGTATATATGTATTTTTAAAATTATTTATTTATTTTGGCTGTCTTGGGTCTTTGTTGCTGTGTGAGGGCTTTCTCTAGTTGCGGCGAGCGGGGGCTGCTCTTCGTTGCGGTGCGCGGGCTTCTCATTGCGGTGGCTTCTCTTGTTGTGGAGCACAGGATCTAGACGCGCGGGCTTCAGTAGTTGCGGCACACAGGCTTCAGTAGTTGTGGCTCGCGGGCTCTAAGGCGCAGGCTCAGTAGTTGTGGCGCACAGGCTTAGTTGCTCTGCAGCATGTGGGATCTTCCCGGACCAGGGCTCGAACCCGTGGTCCCCTGCATTGGCAGGCTGATTCTTAACCACTACACCACCAGGGAAGTCCCTATATATGTATTTTTAAAATTCATTTCAATGCTGGTGAAACCATACTAAGGTTTAATAGTATCAAAATTCTATCTTAGAATAATTTAATAAAATACAGGCATAACTTGGAGATATTGGGAATTCAATTCCAGACCACTGTAATAAAGCGAATATCTTAATAAAGTGAGTCACATGAATTTTTTGGTTTCCCAGTGCATATAAAAGTTATGTTTACACTATACTGTAGTCTATTAAGTGTGCAATAACATTATGTCTAAAAAAATAATGTACATACCTTAACTTTAAAATATTGCTAAAAATTGCTAACCATCACCTGAGCCTTCAGTGAGTTGTAATTTTTTTGCTGTTGGACAGTCTTTCCTCAGTGTTGATGGCTGCTGACTGATCAGGGTGTTAATTGCTGAGGCTGGGGCGGCTGGGGCAGTTTCTTAAAATAAGACAACAATGAAGTTTGCTGCATCAATTGACTCTTTCTTTTGTGAACGACGTCTCTGTAGCTTGCAATGCTCTTTGATAGCATTGTACCCGCTGTAGAATTTCTTCCAAAATTGGAGTCAGTCTTCTAAAACT
This sequence comes from Orcinus orca, assembly GCF_937001465.1. Lineage (NCBI taxonomy): Eukaryota > Metazoa > Chordata > Mammalia > Artiodactyla > Delphinidae > Orcinus > Orcinus orca. Next base: position 144,790,910 of record NC_064559.1, read on the forward strand.
CTGCTGGTGCTTTATCAACTAAGTTTATGTAATATTCTAAATCCTTTGCTGTCATTTTAACAATCTTCACAGCACCTTCACCAGGAGTAGCTTCCTCATCTCCCAGCCTTCATAGAACTGAAGAGAGTTAGGGCCTTGCTGTGAAGTGTTAAAATCACTTTCTTTTTTCATCCATAAGAAGCAACTCCTCATTCATTAGTTTTATCATGAGATTGCAGCAATTCATTCACATCTTCAGACTCCACTTCTAATTCTACTTTTCTTGCTATTTCCACATCTGCATTTACTTCCTCCACTGAAGGCTTGAACTCCTCAAAGTCATCCATGAGGGTTGAAATCAACTTTTGCTAAACTCCTGTGAATTTGATATTTTGACCTCTTCCCATGAATCACAAATATTCTTAATGGTACCTGGAATGTTGAATCCTTTCCAGAAGGTTTTTAATTGATTTTGTCCATATCCATCAGAGGAATCACGATCTATGGCAGCTATAGCCTTACAAAACGTATGTCTTCAATAATAAGACTTGAAAGTAGAAATTACTTCTTGATCCATGGGCTGCAGAATGGATTCTGTGCTAGCAGGCATGAAAACAACATTAATATCGTCACAAATCTCCATCAGAGCTCTTGGGTGATCAGGTGCACTAATTTTTTTAACATCTTTATTGGAGTATAACTGCTTTACAATGGTGAGTTAGTTTCTGCTTTATAACAAAGTGAATTAGCTATACATATACATACATCCCCATATCTCCTCCCTCCTGCGTCTCCCTCCCACCATCCCTATCCGACCCCTCTAGGTGGTCACAAAGCACCGAGCTGATCTCCCTGTGCTATGCGGTTCCTTCCCACTAGCTATCTATTTTACATTAGGCAGTATATATAAGTCCATGCCACTCTCTCACTTCGTCCCAGCTTACCCTTCCCCCTCCGCGTGTCCTCAAGTCCATTCTCTACGTCAGCGTCTTTATTCCTGTCCTGCCCATAAGTTCTTCATAACCATTTTTTTTTAGATTCCATATATATGTGTTAACAGATGGTATTTGTTTTTCTCTTTCTGACTTACTTCAATCTGTATGACAGACTGTAGGTCCATCCACCTCACTACAAATAACTCAATTTTGTTTCTTTTTATGGCTGAGTAATATTCCATTGTATATATGTGCCACATCTTTATCCATTCATCAGTTGATGGACACTTAGGTTGCTTCCATGTCCTGGCTATTGTAAATAGAGCTACAATGAACATTGTGGTACATGACTCTTTTTGAATTATGGCTTTCTTGGGGTATATGCCCAGTAGTGGGATTGCTGGGTCGTATGTTAGTTCTATTTGTAGTTTTTTAAGGAACCTCCATACTGTTTCCATAGTGGCTGTAACAATTTACATTCCCACCAGCAGTGCAAGAGGGTTCCCTTTTCTCCACACCCTCTCCAGCATTTATTGTTTCTAGATTTTTTAATGATGGCCATTCTAACCAGTGTGAGATGATACCTCATTGTAGTTTTGATTTGCATTTCTCTAATGATTACTGATGTTGAGCATTCTTTCATGTGTTTGTTGGCAATCTGTATATCCTCTTTGGAGAAATGTCTATTTAGGTCTTCTGCCCATTTTTGGATTGGGTTGATTGTTTTTTTGATATTGAGCTGGATGAGCTGCTTGTAAATTTTGGAGATTAATCCTTTGTCAGTTGCTTCGTTTGCAAATATTTTCTCCCATTCTGAGGGTTGTCTTTTGGTCTTGTTTATGGTTTCCTTTGCTGTGCAAAAGATTTTAAGTTTCATTAGGTCCCATTTGTTTATTTTTGTTTTTATTTCCATTTCTCTAGGAGGTGGGTCAAAAAGGATCTTGCTGTGATTTATGTCATAGAGTGTTCTGCCTATGTTCTCCTCTAAGAGTTTTATAGTATCTGGCCTTACATTTAGGTCTTTAATCCATTTTGAGTTTATTTTTGTGTATGGTGTTAGGGAGTGTTCTAATTTCATTCTTTTACATGTAGCTGTCCAGTTTTCCCAGCACCACTTATTGAAGAGGCTGTCTTTTCTCCATTGTGTATTCTTGACTCCTTTATCACAAATAAGGTGACCATATGTGCGTGGGTTTATCTCTGGGCTTTCTATCCTGTTCCATTGATCTATATTCCTGTTTTTGTGCCAGTACCATACTGTCTCGATTACAGTAGCTTTGTAGTATAGTCTGATGTCAGGGAGCCTGATTCCTCCAGCTCCGTTTTTCTTTCTCAAGATTGCTTTGTCTATTCGGGGTCTCTTGTGTTAAAATACAAATTGTGAAATTTTTTGTTCTAGTTCTGTGAAAAATGCCAGTGGTAGTTTCATAGGGACTGCATTGAATCTGTAGATTGCTTTGGGTAGTATAGTCATTTTCACAATGTTGATTCTTCCAATCCGAAAACATGGTATATCTCTCCATCTGTTTGTATCATCTTTAATTTCTTTCATCAGTGTCTTATAGTTTTCTGCATACAGGTCTTTTGTCTCCTTGGGTGGGTTTATTCCTAGGTATTTTATTCTTTTTGCAATGGTAAATGGGAGTGTTTCCTTAATTTCTCTTTCAGATTTTTCATCATTAGTGTCTAGGAATGCCAGAGATTTCTGTGCATTAATTTTGTATCCTGCTACTTTACCAAATTCATTGATCAGCTCTAGTAGTTTTCTGGTAGCATCTCTAGGATTCTCTATGTTTAGCATCGTGTCATCTGCAAACAGGTTTACTACTTCTTTTCCGATTTGGATTCATTTTATTTATTTTTCTTCTCTGATTGCTGTGGGTAAAACTTCCAAAACTATGTTGAATAACAGTGGTGAGAGTGGGTAACCTTGTCTTGTTCCTGATCTTAGTGGAAATGGTTTCAGTTTTTCACCATTGAGAACCATGTTGGCTGTGGGTTTGTCATATGTGGCCTTTATTATGTTGAGATAAGTTCCCTCTATGCCTACTTTCTAGAGGGTTTTTATCATTAATTGGTGTTTAATTTTGTCAAAAACTTTTTCTACATCTATTGAGATGATCATATGGTTTTCATTCTTCAGTTTGTTGGTATGGTGTATCACATTGATTGATTTGCGTATATTGAAGAATCCTTGCATTCCTAGGATAAACCCCACTTGATCAATGGTGTATGATCCTTTCAATGTGTTGTTGGATTCTGTTTGCTAGTATTTTGTTGAGGAGTTTTGCCTCTATGTTCATCAGTGATATTGGCTTGTAGTTTTCTTTCTTTGTGACATCTTTGTCTGGTTTTGGTATCAGGGTGATAGTGGCCTTGTAGAGTTTGGGAGTGTTCCTCCCTCTGCTATATTTTGGAAGAGTTTGAGAAGGATAGGTGTTGGCTCTTCTCTAAATGCTTGATAGAATTCGCCTGTGAAGCCATTTGGTCCTGGGCTTTTGTTTGTTTGAAGACTTTTAATCACAGTCTCAATTTCAGTGCTTGTGATTGGTCTGTTCATATTTTCTATTTCTTCCTGGTTCAGTCTCGGAAGGTTGTGCTTTTCTAAGAATTTGTCCATTTATTCCAAGTTGTCCATTTTATTAGCATATAGTTGCTTGTAGTAATCTCTCATGATCCTTTGTATTTCTGCAGTGTCCTTTGTTACATCTTTTTTTTTTTTTTTCCGTACGCAGGCCTCTCACCACTGTGGCCCTTCCCGCTGCAGAGCACAGGCTCCGGATGCGCAGGCTCAGTGGCCATGGATCATGGGCCCAGCTGCTCCACGGCACGCGGAATCCTCCCAGACCGGGGCACGAACCCACGTCCCCTGCATCGGCAGATGGACTCTCAACCACTGCGCCACCACGGAAGCCCTCATTTTTCATTTCTAATTCTATTGATTTGAGTCTTCTTTTTTTTCTTGATGAATCTGGCTAATGGTTTATTAATTTTGTTTATCTTCTCAAAGAACCAGCTTTTAGTTTTATTGATCTTTGCTATTGTTTCCTTCATTTATTTCTGATCTGATCTTCATGATTTCTTTCCTTCTGCTAACTTTGGGGTTTTTTTCTTCTTTCTCTAATTGCATTAGGTGTAAGGTTAGGTTGTTTATTTGAGATGTTTCTTGTTTCTTAAGGTAGGATTGTATTGCTATAAACTTCCCTCTTAGAACTGCTTTTGCTGCATCCCATAGGTTTTGGGTCGTTGGCTTTCATTGTCATTTGTTTCTAGGTATTCTTTGATATCCTCTTTGATTTTTTCAGTGATCTCTTGGTTATTAAGTACTGTATTGTTTAGCCTTCATGTGTTTGTATTTTTTACAGAGTTTTTCCTCTAATTGATATCTAGTCTCATAGCGTGTAGTCAGAAAAGATACTTTGTACGATTACAGTTTTCTTAAGGCTTGATTTGTGACCCAAGATATGACCTATCCTGGAGAATGTTCCATGAGCACTTGAGAAGAAAGTGTATTCTGTTGTTTTTGGATGGAATGTCCAATAAATATCAATTAAGTCCATCTTGTTTAATGTATCATTTAAAGCTTGTGTTTTCTTATTTATTTTCTTTTTGGATGATCTGTCCATTGGTGAAAGTGGGGTGTTAAAGTCCCCTACTATGATTGTGTTACTGTTGATTTCCCCTTTTATGGCTGTTAGCCTTTGCCTTATGTAGTGAGGTGCTCCTATGTTGGGTGCATAAATATTTACAATTGTTATATCTTCTTCTTGGATTGATCCCTTGATCATTATGTAGTGTCCTTCACTGTCTCTTGTAATAGTCTTTATTTTAAAGTTTATTTTGTCTGATATGAGAATTGCTACTCCAGCTTCCTTTTGATTTACATTTGCATGGAATATCTTTTTCCATCCCCTAACTTTCAGTCTGTATGTGTCCTTAGGTCTGAAGTGGGTCTCTTGTTGACAGCATATATACGGGTCTTGTTTTTGTATCCATTTAGCCAGTCTGAGTCTTTTGGTTGGCACATTTAATCCATTTACATTTAAGGTAATTATCGATATGTATGTTCCTATTACCATTTTCTTAATTGTTTGGGGTTTGTTATTGTATTATCTTTTCCTTCTCTTGTGTTTCCTGCCTTCAGTGCACCTGAAGTTTCTTTGAGGTGCACTATTAATGAGCAGTAATATTTTAAAGGAATCATTTTTTCTGAGCAGTAGGTCTTAACAGTGGGCTTTAAATATTCAGTAAACCAGGTTGTGAATAGATTGCTATATCTAGGTTCTCTGTTCCATTTATAGAGCACTGGCAAAGTAGATTTAGCAGAATTCTCAAGGACCCTAGGATTTTCAGAATGGTAAATAAGCATTGGCTTCAACTTAAAGTCACCAGCTATGTTTTATCCTATAACAAGAGAGTCAGCCTGTCTTTTGAAGCTTTGAAGCCAAACATTGACTTCTCCTCTCTAGCTAAAAAAGTCCTAGATGGCATCTTCTTCCAATACAAGCCTGTTTGTCTACATTGAAAATCTATTGTTTAGTGTAGCCACCTTCATTTTGATTATCTTAGATCTTCTGAATAACTTCTGCAGCCTCTACAACAGCACTTGCTGTTTCATCTTGCACTTTTTTGTTACAGAGATGGCTTCTTTCCTTAAACTTCAAGAAGCAACCTCTGGTAGCTTCAGACTTTTCTTCTGCAGCTTCCTCATCTCTCAGTCTTCATAGAATTGAAGAGAGTTAGGGCCTTGCTCTGGAGTAGGCTTTGGCTTAAGGGAATGTTGTGGCTTATGTGACCTTCTATCCAGACCACTAAAACTTTTTCCACATCGACAGTAAGGCTGTTCCACTTTCTTATCATTTGTGTGTTCACTGGAGTAGCACTTTTAATTTCCTTCAAAAACTTTTCCTTTGCATTCACATCTTGGCTAATGGTTTGGCCCAAGAGGCCTAGATTTTGGCCTATCTATCTCAGCTTTCGACGTTCCTTCCTCACTAAGCTTAATCTTGCTAGCTTTATTTAAAGTGAGACAAATCGCTTCTTGGCCAAGTGTAAAGTGAGAGATGTGCGACTCTTACCTTCACTTAAACACTCAGAGACCATTAATTGGCCTAATTTCAATACTATTGTGTAAGGGAACAGGTAGGCCCAAAGAGAGGGAAAGAGATGGGCAAACAGCCGGTCAGTGAAGCAGTCAGAACATACACACTTATCGATTAAGTTTACCATCTTATATGGGAGCAGTTTGTGGTGCCCCCAAACAGCTACAATAGTAACAATGAAGATCACTGATCACAGATCACCATAACAAATATAATAATAATGAAAAAGTTTGAAATATTGAGAGCATTACCAAAATGTGACACAGAGACACAAAGTGAGCAAATGCAGTTGGAAAAATGGTGGCAACAGACTTGCTCCATGCAGGGTTGCCACAGACCTTCAATTTGTAAAAAGTGCAGTACCTGCAAAGTGCAATAAAGTGAAGCACAATGAAATGCAGTATGCCTGTAAAATTATTCAAAGAGTTGCCAAACTGATGTTCCTATTAGCATCCATGGTACTCTTATAGTTTTTTCTTATTTTGATTACCAGTTTAATTCTGTTTCAAGGAAAATAAGTATAACTGGGTATATTAAGTACTCTAGAGTGACAGTTCTCAATCATGGTGTAATCTCACACAATTGTGAGGTATATAGGAAGAAATATTTACTTACATACTACAGTAATATCTCAGTCACTTGGAATCTTATATATTTTTCAAACTAGCAAGAAGGAGTAGAGTTATAGCAGGCTGGAAAGGTACACTCAACTATGCTGAAACTTGTACCAAGTGCCTCATAGGAGTGTCCTTTATGTAAAAATAATAATACTTAGAAAGTTATTGTAAGGTAATGCATGTGAAATACTGAGATTACTATTTGTGGAATAAAAATGGACACTTCTTAAAGTCTTACCTCTCCCATTTCTTGTCTCAGTTGTTCAAATTCCTGTTTTTCCATCTCTAGCTTATGCTTCCGTTCCTCCTCTGTTCGTCGTCTTTCTTCTTCCATTTTTTGTTTTAATAATTCTTCAAAATTAATTTCTAGTTTTCCAGGTGTAAGAGATTCTTGAGAGGTTGTTTTATACATCTCTGGGGAGTCATCATCTACTACCTATTTAAAATAATTCTTTTATCACTCTTGCCAGAATTATACATACTACAAAGGGAATATTTCTTGAATAGAAAGGTTTCACATTGAACTAAAACCCAAAAATTCTCTTTAAAAGTATAAAACAATAAACAAGAAGGAATTATTAGAAACTGTAAGACTAAAGTATTTTGTAGTAACAGAGAAAATGGTGACCATAAAGTCTCCATTCCAGTGAACACAAATAAATACTTTGACTTTATACTATGAGTAATTTGAATTAGACATTAAGATATTCTAAGAACAAATTTTTTTTAATTAAAAAAATTAAAAAGATGTTCTAATATTGGGAAAACGTTTTAATTGGATTAAAATGAACCTCCATTCTGGTAATTAAAATAGAGCATTTCAGTTAAATCATGGTTTTTACCTGAATGAATTAGATATCATGACCCCTTCATAATCAGGCAAAAATCAGTTAATGCTGTGATTTTACTGATTTATTTACTGTCAGGCTAATTAAAAATAAATAATAATAGTTAATACTTATAGCTGCCAGGTACAATTCTAAGCACTTTACGTGTATTGACTTATTTTTCTGTAACCCTGTGAAGTAGGTGTTATTAATATCCCCATTTTATAGATGAGGAAACTGAGGCACTAAAAAGTAACTTGTCCAAAGTCAACACAAATACTATGTGGAAAAGGTGAAATTCCAAACCTTAAAAGTCTTTCTAATAAAACTATAAATAACTATTTAGACTACCTTTTTGTAATTTCATGAATTACATGTCTAACTGCCATTTAGTTATGACCTTGGGCAAGTTACATAGCCTCTCTAAATCTGAGTTTCCTTATCTGTGACAACTTTCATAGAGTTGTCATGAGAATTACATAAAGTTTGGAAACACTTTGCAGTGTGTCTGACACTATGGTAAGCTCCCAAATAGCAGTTTTATTATTACAATATCATTCCCTGTATATAGGCAATCTCTAAATTGCAAATAGAAACTCAGCTTTTAAATCATTGACTTGGAATACATTTTGCCATGAAAAGCAGTGACCTAATTCTAACCCCTGAAAGTATATACATAAACCTCTCACTTGAATTGTGTCCCTGTGGCTGAACTAGACATAGGAATAAGAGAGGTAAAGGGTAATTATTATTTGTTCCAATTTTTATATATGACAGGCTTTTACCACAGAACCAGTTCAACTCAGAAATAATGTTTATATGGTCTCAAAATCCACAGATTGCCAAAAAAATTTTTATTAATATATGAGTTAACTGAGCAATAATATGAAATGACAATACTTGGCCCTAGATAAGAAAACAACATAAATGAAGGAAAAAGTTTCTCTTTCCTTTCCTGATATAGAAATGTCTTTAGGAAGCCAGAGTTTTGGTTTAATGCCATTTTCCTTTCCTGCACTTTTTCCACTAGTGAGTCATGATAAAATGGCAGATTTGGCCTAAAAATCTGCTCCCAGGACTAGATTTCCTGATCTTCACAGCTACTTCTTATCTACCACTTCTGAACCAGCTGATTCTCCAGAAATTAAGTGCTCTCAGAATGTTTGTAGGGTTTCTGTGTAGAAACCATTTGTGAATCAAGGATTACCTAATAAGATAGTATTAATGTCACTTATTCCAACTTAGCCATAAAAAAGAACAAAATAATGCCATTTGCAGCAACATGGATGTAACTACAGATTATCATACTAAGTGAAGTCAGAAAGAGAAAGACAAATACCATATTTGTGGAATCTAAGATATGGCTCAAATGAACCTATCTACAAAACAGAAACAGACTCACAGACATAGAGAACAGACTCGTGGTTGCCAAGGGGGAGGTGGGTGGGGGAGGGAAGGACTGGGAGTGTGGAATTAGCAGATGTGAACTATTATATATAGGATGGATAAACAACAAGGTCCTACTGTATAGCACAGGGAACTATATTCAATATCCTGTGATAAGCCATAATGGAAAGGAATATTAAATAGAAGAATGTATAAATGTGTATAACTGAGTCACTATGCTGTAGAGCAGAGATTGGCACAGCATTGTAAATCAACTCTACTTCAATAAAAAATAATAATAAAATAAAATAAATCACTTATTCCACAAGCAGTTACAGGAAGTTTGTTACAATAAAATGCATTGTGCCATGTGCTTTTTTTCCCCAAGTCCAAGCACCATCTTTTTCTTTTTTTTTGGCTGCATTGGGTCTTCGTTGCTGTGCGTGGGCATCCTCTAGTTGTGGTGAGCAGGGGCTACTCTTCGTTGCAGTGAGCGGGCTACTCATTGCAGTGGCTCCTCTTGTTGCGGAGCATGGGCTCTAGGCACGTGGGCTTCCTTAGTTGCAGCACATGGGCTCAGTAGTTGCTGCACACGGGCCCTAGAGTGCGCGGGCTTCAGTGAAGTCCCGTGTCATGTGCTTGATGTGGTCTCAGCCTCACTGAGTGAGGAAGATGGCCATAAGCCACAATACAGCGCTAGTGCTATGCTAGGGGAGCACTAAATGCTCTAAGAATACATGAAAGGAACACCTTTCTGGAACTTGTATTAGCAGGAAAGGCTTCCAGAGGAAATGGAATATATGAATAGGAGATAGCTCAGCACAGGGAAAAGAGAGAGAGACACGTTTCATATAGCATTTATGAAGTTCCAGAGATGAGAGCATAGCGTTTTGAAGAAATGGAAAGAAATTTAGTATGTCTGGAACAAACATGGCAGATTAAGGAAGACTCAAGAGGGACTTCCCTGGTGGCGCAGTGGTTAAGAATCTGCCTGCCAATGCAGGGGACATGGGTTCAAGCCCTGGTCCGGGAAGATCCCACATGCCATGGAGCAACTAAGCCTGTGCACCACAACTACTGAGCCTGCGCTCTAGAGCCTGCGAGCCACAACTACTGAAGCCCGTGTGCCTAGAGCCCGTGCTCTGCAACAAGAGAAGCCACCGCAATGAGAAGCCCGCTCACCGCAACAAAGAGTAGCCCCCACTCGCCGCAACTAGAAAAAGCCTGCGTGCAGCAACAAAGACCCAATGCAGCCAAAAATAAATAAATATATTTATTTTTTAAAAAAAAGGAAGAATCAAGAAATGAAACTGGAGAAAATACTAGGGCAAGATTATAAAGAAATTTATTTAAAAATTTTAGTGTTTGGATTTTTGTTTTAAGGGACGTGGAAAATTTTTAAGCAAAATAGTAACATCATCAAATTTACTTTTTTTTTTTTTTTTTTTTTTTAAGAAAGACCACTTCTGGCTTTATAGGAAAGAATGGATTATAGGCAAGAAAGCAAATTAATTAGGAGTTGGCCTCAGGCAAGGGATAACAGTGACCTGCATTATAGTAGTGGTAGTGGGAAATGGGGGAAAACTGATCAATTATTAGAGTGATATAGGAAATGAGACAGTGAATGACTGGATGTGAGGCATGAATGAGAGGTGGAAGTGCTTAAGGCCCACAGGTTTCTGATTTGAGCATCTGGGTGGGTGATGAAGCCAAATAAACACTTGGATATATCTGTCTGAAGCTCACCCAGACACAGGAAGAAAACCAGGTCATGATATCATTGAAGCCAATTAAAATGTTTCAGGAAGGGGATGCAGCGTTCACGTGTCAACTTACTTAAAAAAAAGTTTGTCAGGTAACTGTACATTTAACAAACATTAAAATGGTATAGGGGCTTCCCTGGATTCTGTGGTTAAGAATCCGCCTGCCAATGCAGGGGACACGGGTTTGACCCCTGGTCCGGGAAGATCCCACATGCCCCAGAGCAACTAAGCCCATGCTCCACAACTACTGAGCCTGTGCTCTAGAGCCTGCGAGCGAGAACTACTGAAGCCCATGCGCCTAGAGCCCGTGCTCCACAACAAGAAAAGCCACCGCAGTGAGAAGCCCGTGTAGGGTAGCCCCTGATCTCCGCAACTAGAGAAAGCTCGTGCACAGCAACGAAGACCCAAAGCAGCCAAAATAAATAAATAAATATTTAAAAAATGGTATAAGAAGTATAACTTTGTAACAGAGTTAAGTTTAGTAGCAATATCCAGAGTGATGGTAAGCATTTTGGAGAGTTAACTAATTGTGATTAAATGGCTTTGATCATTTAATATATCCCAGATGGGATGGATACTGGAAAGAAAGGAGGAAAGGAAGGAAGGAGTGAGGGAGGGAAGGAGAAGAGAATGGAGAGGAGGGAAGGAAAGGTGGGGGTAGGAACCCCGCTCCCTCCTCGCTGAGATACTTAGTTCTGGAAAACATGCCTTCCCAGAGAAGGAAGATAACATACACTCCTCTATGCTAGGCATAGCAATTTAATCAGAAACTTCTCAACACTATAATGAAGCAAACACCTTTAACTGACAGTGTTATGCCATAGGAGACTTTAATAACTTATATGCCATCCCTACTTTTGGCATATAAGTTCAGAAATAATAGGGTATCCCCAAAGTTGAATGATTTCTCATAACATACTGAATCCCAGTGGCCTCCTCCAGTCACATTCTATCTTACCATGCTTCTCCTTGCTTCAGCAAATGCCTTCTTTTCTTCCTCTATTCTTCTTCTGGCTTCTTCTTCTGCTTTCCTTTTTTCATCTTCTCTCCTTTGTCTTTCTATTTCTTCAAAACTGAGTTTCAGTTTACCAGGGCGGTACCCTTTAAAAATGTTTTCTGTGTCTTGGTTTTCCTCCTCTTCATTTACCTAACGAAGAAACAACTCACTACTAAAAACTGGGATTAATCAAAGACAGGAATGAATTATAAATCAAAAGGCACAGACTCAGTCACCTTACACAGAAATGTTTCTTTGTTCTAGTATTCTTGACCAAAATCCCCTTCCTTTATAACGTCTCATATGATTTAAAAAATCAAATTTGGAAAAATTCCAAATAAAGATGTACTCAAGTTAAATAAAACTTCTCAAGCAAGTCAAATGTTTAAATGGATAAGATTAATTGTTTAAAATTCTTAAGGAATCATTTAAAAGTTTTACTAAACATTAACTCTCCCAGAACAAACATAAAACACGTGTGTGGACCTACTAGAGAAAGGACTTGAGGACACAGGGAGGGGGAAGGGTAAGCTGGGACAAAGTGAGAGAGTAGCATGGACATATACACACTACCAAACGTAAAATAGACAGCTAGTGGGAAGCAGCCGCATAGCACAGGAAGATCAGCTCGGTGCTTTGTGACCACCTGGAGGGGTGGGATAGGGAGGGTGGGAGGGAGGGAGACGCAAGAGGGAAGAGATATGGGAACATATATGTATAACTGATTCACTTTGTTATAAAGCAGAAACTAACACACCATTGTAAAGCAATTATACTCCAATAAAGATGTTAAAATAAATAAATAAATAAAAGTAACACCAACACAGATGTGGATCCTACTCAGTTTAAGATATGGAATGTTTCCAGTACTCTTGAAGGTCTTCGTGTATCCTTCAAGAGCCCATCCACCTTTTGCTGGCTTTTCAGAGGAAACTAATATGCTTAATTTTGTGTTTGTTATTCTTTTGCTTTGTTTGAATATGTAAAAATTTGTTCAGTGTTGCAGCTTTTGAATTTTACATATAAGAAATTATACTGTATGTGGTCCTATTGACTTACAGTTTTGCTGAATCTTGTAGTTTTTTTTGAGATTTATCTGTGTTGATGGGGCTACCTGTAGTTAATTATTTTCTATTGCTGTATAGTATTTCATTGATCAAAAATTCTACAATTTATCTTCCAAAAAAAATAAAAGTGTGTGTGTGTACTTAAACTGAGGTTCAAGTATACACACACTGAGTCTCTTACATAATAAAGTTCTCATTCTGTAATTTTCATGGATTTTTTTTACTATGAACTATGGTTATTAAATGGATAAAACATTATCTGGAACTATTTTACATACAATTCAAATTTTATGATTTTATAATTAAAATTCTAATGTAATGCTAATTAAATTAATTAAATACTCATTGAAATTTATGATTTGATTAATTAATGATATTTCTATGTCTTTTCACTAAATTGACCACCAGTGATATCTAAAATGTGTAGGTATTATCCAACTGTAACTACCCAAAATATTGGGTTGGCCAAAAAGTTTGTTTGGGTTTTTCCATAACATTTTACAGAAAAACCCAAACGAAATTTGGCCAACCCAATAACAACATTTTCAAACAAACATCTAGAAAATTAAAATTTTGGAGATATAGACCTCAGAACATCATTAATGAAAACTGATCAAGAAAGTCTGAAAGTTTAAAAAATTACATATGTTCCATTCTTAAATTCTTGCAATGAGATTTGGAATCAGTGTTTTCTTATTTCAATTTTATTTTTTGTTGTTAAATCTGTTACTATAATAATAGCAGTTAACATTTTTAAAGCACATATTGGGAATTCCCTGGCGGTTTAGTGGTTGGGACTCCACGCTTCCATTGCAGGAGGCATGGGTTCAATCCCTGGTCAGGGAACTAAGATCCCAAAAGCTGTGCTGCGAGGTCAAAAAAAATAATAATAAAAAGATAAAAATACATAATAAATAAATGAAACACTTATTATATGCCAAACACTACTCTAACTGCTTTCTATATTAACTCATTTAATGATTTAAGAAGTAGGCACAATTATTTTCACCATTTTACAAATGAGGAAACTAAGATGTAGAGAGGTTCAATAACTTGTCCATGGGTACACAATAAAGGTTAGATATCTGAATCCAGGCAGTCTGGCTCCAAAATCCATGCTTTTAAGCACTTAGATTATATACATTACACATATATATATCTCTCTATATATATTCAGTATATATATATATATATATACTGACACTAAGTGTACACTTATGATTAGACTTGAAAGTGCGCTGCACCATGCTATTAAACATATTGCAGGCTGAGCTAACAGATGAAGAGAAATTAGATTTGTTGAATAATTATTTTGTATGTTTACAATTTATAAAAATAAAAATTTAAGGCATATTAGGTAAAATATCCCAAAATGAAAGCTAGAAAATAATATAAATGCATGTTATATATGGCATATGTATACAGTTTCAAAATCAGACCCTTGTATATAGAAAATCTCCTTAAATTTATAGCAATGAACCTTATCTAAAGCCAGCTACCTCCCTTAATATTAAATGTTTTATATATAACATTTGTATAACATATTATACATATAATATATAATTTGTATAATATAATATATAAATGTTATGTATCATAATATAATTATGTATTATAATATCATATATAAATGTTACATATATATCAGTTTGTTTTACCATTTGCCGCCTTGCTTCTTCAAAAGCACGCCTCTCTTCTTCTAAACGTTTTCTTGCTTCCTCCTCAGCTTGCTTCCTTCGGTTTTCTTGTCTTTGTCTTTCCAATTCTTCAAACGTCAGTTTCAATTTTCCAGGAGAAAGTGACTCTTTCTTTGCCTCACTTTCCAGTTCATCATCCTAAGAAAACATAATGAAAACCTGTTAATCATAAAGGGATATGCTGCTAACCAACTTAACTGCCTTTATTTGTTCTTTATTAAAAAAAATTACCATGACCAATGAAAGACACTTTGCTTCCTTGAGAGACCGACGTTGTTCTTCATATCTTATATCTTCTTCATACTTGACCCTTTCCTTTTCTTCTTGTTCTTTTTCTAGATCTTCGAAATTCTTTTTCATTTTTCCAGATGTTTTGTGTGATTTGACAGGTACCACTGTTACAAGCAGTGAATCATCTCCTTCCTAATTTATAAAATAGATAATTAGCATATTTCTTCCTAATCAAAATTTAGGTTTCATGGGACTTCCATCATTGGTGAATTTCATTACATTGCCATCAATGTTATGAAGAACAAAAATTAATATTTTTAACAGATTTCTATTAAATAGCTCTTTCTCTGAATTCATTGTACATGATGAGTCAATCTTATTGAAATCCACTGCTGACAGGGTTCAAGAAGCATCTTTTTTCCTAGAAGATGGTGTTAATACAGCTGTTTGGATAAAATTGCGTGAAATTATCTGAATTTCACTATCCGTGCACTCATCCCACAAAAGGTAATGTGCATGTGAGCATACTCTAAATCAATTTGATGGTGGATGGCTTCAGTTTAAACACACAAGAAAGATTTCTGTGTTTGATTTTTCTCTCCATGCAAGTTTTTAAATACTTAATAAAACTAACATTTTAGCAAGGAAAAAAACCCCAGTATTTCCAAGTGATTTAGAAAACATTTATATTATGGACAAAACTCTTTGGCCTTTGGTCCTATTCAAATATTCTTAAACTTGTTTTTAAAATCCATTTTAATTAGTTCTATTACATCATCTGTTATTGCCTTTGAACTTTTTTCAAAAACAAAGAATTGTAATATGTAACACATGCCCCCTAAAATAAAACTGCTTCCAATTTATGTGGCTGTAGTTTTAGGCACACCATCAAATTGATTGATCTTTAACTTTCTCTGTTAGATAAAAAGAGATAACTAAAATTTTTGTGGTTTGAACATTCCTTCATGGTAATAGATTCTGTACTCTCTGCTAGTATGTGATAAGCAAAACAAACTATCAGGAACTCTGAGGAAAGAAGACAGATGATGAAAAGAAAACTGCCTTTTTCAAATGTTAGCTTTCAACAATCTCAACTATTAGTAACAGTTCAAGAAATATACAGCCTTGGCAGAGTATCTCAAATTGAGACTTGTGTCTCTAACCATGAAAGCAAAAACATACTTTTCTTTAAAAACACTAAGCTATAGCGTTTGAAAGTGCAAAAGTATGATCTTGCTTTGCAAAATATTTTTGTCCTTCTTGTTGTTGCTATATTTATAGAAAAGAACTCTTAATTTTTTTAATTGAAAGATTATTTGTGAATCAGATAATTTTAGGTGAATGTTTCATTAAAGGAAATGTCCATTTACCTCTGATGCTGATTCAGTTCCCGTATTGTTTATGTCCTCAATCTATTGAATAAGAATTTTATATCATTACATTACAACAGATTTCTGCTTTTTGTTTTAAACATACAACTGAAAAGTATTAGTTGTGATTTATGGTAAATTTCAAAATTTAGCATTCTGAAGTATTTTTATGTTGCTCCAAAGTAACCAATTATGTCCTTTTAAATAGAGATTAAACTTTATATTAATTTTTGCATTTTGATATCACTATCTAGGGAACAACATATTAAGAAAAAATTAAAGCCTACCTTTGTAATTCTGGAATTTGAATAATGGACCAAACTCTTATAATCTGGCTGTGAGCTTACAACCAGCAGTTATTAATTAAGCAATTTAAATGGAGCTACAGAAACATTTCCCCATTCTCTCTCTGCCACAGCAAAAGGAAAACCTATCATTAGCAATCAAATAATCATCATGACTATATTTTATAAATAGATGGCAAAAATATAACTGACACAATAATAAAGCACAGTAAAAGGTGTAGGCTTTCACATGGCTAGTTTAGAAGGGAAAATAATTCTGGAAATCATAATTGTTTACTCTATATTTTCACAGATCTAGGTAGGAAAGGCCCTCATTCAAAAAGAGGGAGCTCAATTTGGCCATTAAGATTAGCTTGAGGGGCAGGCTAATGTACAATACATAACAGAGTGAGAAATGACAGAAAAGTGATTTAAATAACACAATGTTTGAGATCTCAGGAAAAGGAAACATAAGCAACAGGAAAATGGAAAAAGTTAGAAAGTAAAAATTCAGATTGTTTATTGTTTTAATTTGATTTTTAACACCAGTGAAAGAGCTGGAAGTAGTTTGTTCCTCACTCAGTCTAAGGGAATTCTGCTGTACCTTGTCTCATACTAGGAACTGGGCTGGCTAACTCCCTGTTCTCTCATCATCCCACTTTTCTATATTCTCTGTCAAGAAGAAATAATACATATTATTAAGATACCAAATTTCTTGAAAAAGAAATTATTCTGAACAAATCATTTATTAAAAATAAGTCTATTTTGTATCTTAATAGTTTATTTTAAATAGCTTTGTTCAGAATAATTTGCTTTGTTACAGAATTATTTATTACACTGAGTTGTATAAATGATGAAGGTTTTATTGAATGATAAATGATACTATGAAAAATTTTAATGAATCTGTAATAAAATAATTACAAAATTATTTCCCTTCAAAAGAGTGCTAACAATTCCTCTACAAATCATGTTAATCTCAATAAAAAGTTCTAGGAGATATGGTGAGAAGCGAGACATTGAGAGCATAGGGAAGAAAAATTCTAAATTTTTTAACCCCAAATTTCTTTTTCTTGCTGCTACAACCTTCTCAGATTTTTATTAGCTTACAGTAGATAATAAACTATATTTAGAATAGTTTTTCTTCGTTTGGTTGGGTGTTTTTTTGTTATTTTTGCTTTATTCTTTGCTCATTTTAAACCATTATCAAAACAACAAAAGATAGAATTTTTTTTCCGTTGGGTTTCAATAAACAAAGAAAAAGATGAATTTGCCTAAGTGGCCATGGTCTCAGTATATTCATAGAGAACTAAGACATTCAGTTCAATTATAGTGCTAGCTTTCAGAAACTACCATTGAAGATCTGCTTCCCAATTATTTCTTTTGATTTATGGAAAGAAAACTCCTTTTGCTCCTTCCCAAATCAACTTCCTTTCTCCCCTTTCTTTTCAACATCTCAATCTCCCACCAATAACGTCTCTTTTTCCAAGTTGTTAGACATTAACCTTGTCCATCAAAATATCCTCAAAGATAACCAGATTATACCAAATTAAGATTCTCCCCCAAATTTTATTGGTCTTTGATTCCAACATCCAGTATACGAAGTATGCCTATTTTTAATTTATCATAATATCCTAGAATCTCAGAACTGGTAATTATCTTAAATGTTACTCAGCTACCTGTCTGACTCAGGAATCCTTTCTATAGTGTTCTTGAATATGGACGTATACAAGAGGATTTTTCAAACAAACATTAAGACTCTTCTTGACTATGTCGTGCCTTACTTCTTATATTCAAAGATAGATTAAATTTTATTAGATTTGAGTGGAAAATGTATTTAATTAGGTTTTAAAATTAGACTTCCCATATTTGCAAGATGAAATTACTATTAATAGTTTATATTGCTCTACCGACATATTCTCAAATAATTTAATAGGCTAAAAATTTTATTAACCAAGATTCTCTCACACCCTGCCATGTAGTATCCAGGGTTACTAAAGAAAGTGGTTCTTTTTCATGATTAGTTTTCTTCCATCTCTCTCTGAGTATCCTATGTCTTCATCATATTCAAATTCACCTCAACACACATATTTCTTCTTTTTGAAACCACTGCCATATTCAGTTCTCGGGGTGGTAGTGTAATCAGTGCTTTTTGGAAAAGGGCACAGACTTAAAAGAGATAGACTAACCCCATGTGCATACTCACCATTTCCTGCCAAACACCATATATTTTAATTATATATTTTATTACCTTATTTTACGATTTGTATTATAAATATAATTACATATAGTGATATATTTTATATATAACCTAAAATATTCATTTATTATATATTGTATCGCCTTATTATAATAAGGGAACTCCCTCCTTATAACTGTATTCCCTTGTGAAATTTCATTTCTTTTTAAAAAAAAATAATTAGAGCTTCCCTGGTGGCGCAGTGGTTGAGAGTCTGCCTGCCGATGAAGGGGACACGGCTTCGTGCCCCGGTCCGGGAAGATGAAGGGGACACGGGTTCGTGCCCCGGTCCGGGAAGATCCCACATGCCGCGGAGCGGCTGGGACCGTGAGCCATGGCCGCTGAGCCTGCGCGTTCGGAGCCTGTGCTCCGCAGCGGGAGAGGCCACAGCAGTGAGAGGCCCGCGTAACGCAAAAAAATAAAAATAAAAAATAATTAATTAATTTTTGGCTGCATTGGGTTTTCATTGCTGTGTGCAGGCTTTCTCTAGTTGTGGCGAGCGGGGGCTACTCTTCATCGTGGTGTGAGGGCACGCAGGTTTCAGTAGTTGTGGCTTGTGGGCTCTAGAGTGCAGGCTCAATAGTTGTGGGCATGGGCTTAGTTGCTCTGTGGCATGTGGGATCTTCCTGGACCAGGACTCGAACCTGTGTCCCCTGCACTGGCAGGCAGATCCTTAACCACTGCACCACCAGGGAAGTCCGAAACTTCATTTCAAAATGAATACTAATCTTTGATGACTGGAGGTGGCAGAGGTAAAGTACACCAACCTTTCTTCAGACAAAGAGATGCAAAGTAATAAAATATAGGAAATTCCAATTCTTTTCTGTAATTCATCCGGCATATGACATTATTTGTCACCATAAAAATGGCTGTTTGTGCCATAAAAGTGATTATTTGCAAAGTCAGGGTAAATAAATTTCTTTGACATGCAAATACAGCATATGCTTTGCCTTCTTTGTCACTTTAAAAAAATTTTTTTGTTTGTTTTTTTTTTTGGCTGCACTGCGTGGTTTGCAGGATCTTACTTCTCTGACCAAGGATCCAGCCCTGGCCCCGGCAGTGAAAGCGCCAAGTCCTAACCACTGGACCGCCAGGGAATTCCCTGTCACGTTTTTTAAAGAAAAGTAGTAGAAACTGAAAGAAGCATAGCAAATAGATTTAAGGCACTTAAAGAGTAGGCAAAAAAGAGCCAAGTACAATCTCACAATAAAAACGGTTATGAAAGACAATATACTGTGAAGACGATGTTAGGATAGTTGTTAAAATACTGATGACAGAAGGAGGAGAAACTAAAATGATTTCATGACATTTTATCTATATGTACCATTATTTAGGTGAGACATTTATTTATAGCCCACTTACTTTGTACCAGGCACTGTACTAAGTGCTTTGCATTTATTAACTCATATAATCTTATTAAAAACGCTAGGAGATATACCATTATTGTCTTGTTAAGCTCAATACATTGATCATCTCTTTTGATCCTACAGTGTAGACACGGTTAAAGTACATAAGCAATATAACTGTCTTCTGTGTCTTTTTTCTATGTCTCTATGACAACAGATCGTTTATAATATAAAACAGATATCAATATATTAAAGAAATTTTTGTGAATTGACCAGTTCTTTACTTAATAAAATGTAATTATGACTATTAGAATTTCAAGTTTCTATGTCATTACACACATGAATCATTTGGAGAGATTAGCTTTTTCTGGAAATTAGATCAGATTCTTGAGTATTTTAAAATACTTACCAGCTTCTTAGTTCTCATGCTCTGAGAAGAAAATATATGGGAATTCTAAGTTCATTAAGAGACTATATAAAATCATAGTAATAATGTTTTTCTCCCTCTAATTTGTCCTCTGTGGCTATGGGCAACAGTAATGGCTATATGAAGGAAATGACTGTCACACATTTCTCCCTTCTACTACCGTCCCCAACTTAAAAAACAAAGCTAAGCTAGCTAATAATACCATTATTGAATAAAATGTGACTTGAATTTGTTTCAAATAATTGAGTAGGAAGATATCCTAATTAAGCCTGTGTTTGATAATAACCAGCAAGTATTTTTTGATTGCTATTAAAAGACCAGCATTTTGTTATATGCTTGTGGATAGTTTATGTGTGAACTTGCCTTGTATCTTTGTAAAATTCTCTAATGTGTCAAGAAAAATAAGGAATGTGGACAGTGTAAGGAATGCAGAGAGAATGATAAGATGGTATATAACAAAAGTCATCTCAGTATTCTACCTTGAAATAGGCACATTCTGCCCTTATCCTTCTAGGCATTTGATATTAAATATTTGTGCTTAAGATCTTATTTCCATGTTAGCTACTATTTAATAGGTTTATGTTATATTAAAATATTTTGATTAGGCAGCATACCGATTAGTTTTACTCTGTACAATTAGTTTCTGAAGCAAATACCAAATTAATATCTAGTGTATACCTGCTCAGCCCTTTTTGCTAATTCACGTTGTATCTTCCTCTTTTCTAACATATCCTGCTCAATTCTGCGTTTTCGTTCCTCTTCTGTTCTCTTCCTTTGTTCCTCTTGTCTTTGTTTCTCCATTTCAGCAAATTTACCTTTAACAGTTCCTAAGAATATATGAAACATGTTTGATATTTTGCTATGCTTCCTTTTTTGCAATTTTATTTACAATTTGCCCCTCAAGTGTCTTACCTGTTAGCTTTGGGACGTAAGCCTTTTCTACTTTAGAAGATACCTCTTCCTCATCATCAGAAGCAAGCATTTCTTTAATCTAGATGGTTAAATAAATTAATATGAACATATCCAAACTTTAGACTAGATCATATTATATGCAGAGTTTGCAATTAGTTTATAAACACAGAAAATATTAATTATAGTTAATATGAAATGTGGTTAATGTGAATAACAAATAAAATGTAAAAGATGAAAATGAATATTTGCATGAGAATAAAATAAAATAAAATAACCTCCTGCTTTCTCCTGTTCCATTCTCTCTCTCTAATATATTGTTCTTTTCTTCTTTGCTTTTCGGTTCTAGATCTCCTTTGATTTCTTTCTTCCCTGGCTCTCTGCATGGCTTCAAACTTATCCTTTACATCACCCTTGCCAAGTTTTGGCACATAGGTTTTTGGTACAGGTTTAGATGAAGAAAGCAGAAGCTTCATTAGAAGAAAATAAAGAGAAGAAAGTTAAAAAAATAAGAAAGGAAGAAATTAGGTAAAGATAGATCAGAATAAGCAATATAAGAAATACTTATTGAAACAGACTATAGATAGAAATGAGTTTGAAACCTTTATTTGTATAATCAGAATCTGATTAGATACTTTCTAAAGTCTAAGTATGAAAAATGAAATTACAGAAAATATGAGAGTAAAAATGTTATTAATATAAAGCAAAGAAGTCCCATTTTGTAGGTGTGTTCCACTGAAGCTGAAGGCTAGCAAAATATAAAAACTGAAGACTGGATTCCAATTTAAAACAACCTGTATTTTATTGTCCTATTTCATTACATTAAAGATTCAGATTTTATATCTCTTGCTTAAAAGATACCAAGACTAATTTTAATAAGTTAGATGAAGTTGAAAACAAAGCAAAAAGTTTGACTAATTCACATAAGCCTAATTCTTGCTTGTTTCCATATCTAATATCAGCAAAACTGAAGGCCTTTACTTCTCATTTGTGGCTGAGGTGAGCCAAGGTCTTTGTGCACAAGCAGTGATTTTTGTTGTTACTACTGCTATACTGCCCATCTAGAACTTCTTTAAACCCAAGTTGAAAATATGTAAAAATGCTGCATCATTCCAAGTAGGAGGTGCCCTAAGAGGAAAATTCCTAAATGACAAAAGAGCTTTCCAAAGAAGGAGGAATCTGTTAAAAGACTAGAGAAATGATTTTCCTCCATCTGAAACCAGGAAAGCAAATTATTTTCATCTTTTAGAAAATTAAACTGATCTCTAAAAGAAGTTTCAGAAAACAAAACTTCATTGCCTCAGAACACCAAACCCTTTCTTCTAGTGATAATGGCAAATTGCATAATTAATCTGTGCCATACCCAGCCCCTATTTTATTTTCTACTTATGGTACCATTGGCCATTTTAAGGTTTTTTAAAGTTTATAATTTTGAGGTGTCAGCAACTGATTTCTTCTTATTACAATTCTCAGTAACAACATCCAAGAACCAGAAAAAGGCCTAAGATAAGTTTAATTGCAGATGCTAGAAGAAGTAGCTAAGAAGGATCCTCACCTGAGAGTGAATTATCTCTTTCTCCTTAAAGTATATACATCAATTCTGTTTTTTTAATACTGAAAAAATAACTTCTAAAATTTATCAAGATATTAAAATCTACTCAAGATGCTAGCCATCACATCTACTTCACTATCACTCACAAAACTTAATAATCATGCTTCCTAGATAAGAATCCAAACGAAAATACTGGGCCCAAGACCAGCCTGTGAATTTTACCTCTTCTTATGTTTTACATCTTGACACTATGTCACTATGAACTTCTGTGAATGACCTTTCCACCAGTTGCCCTTTTCAGCAATTCTACAGTCAACCCTATGATTCCCCCATTTTTTAACTTTTAAGACTTACCTCAGCCTTTTGAGAAATATCATTCATGTTTGCTCTATGCAGTCTTGGGGTGATTATGAAGCTTTGTAATTTTTTGCACCTGAAAAAAATATATTAGTATTGAATAATTTTAATGCCTTAATTTTTTAATATGCTGTGTATTTTTTTAAGAGAAATAGCACGTTAATTGCCCCTCAAAGAATAATGACATCATCCAAGCAAGTAATAAATTATAATAACCCTCAGCTTTTCCCAAGATTCAGGGTATAGAAGGTACAAGGTGCAAGGTGTTAAAAGATTCTTGTAAGTTTACAGCCCAGAATAACTTAGTGAACGTATCAAGTACCCTTGCAAAAAATTTGTATTCTGCAGTTATTGGATGTATTATTCTATAATTATCAATGGGGCCAAGGTGGTTGATTGTGTTATTTAGGTCTTCTATGTCTTTACTAAAAAAAAATTTTTTTGGCCTAGTTCTATCAGTCTTAAACTATATGGAATTTTCTACTCCTTTATTATTTTATTTAGTTTTGGCTGTGTCCGATCTTAGTTGAGGCACGTGGGATCTTCATTGAGGCATGAGGGATCTTTTTGTGGCAGCGCGGGCTCTTCATTGTGGTGTGTGGGTTTTCTCTTCTCTAGTTGTGGCACGCAGGCTCGAGGGCACATGGGCTCTGTAGTTGTGGCACGTGGGTTACAGAGCACGTGGGCTCTGCAGTTTGCAGCACGTGGGCTCTAGTTGAGGCAAGCGAGCTTAGCAGTTGTAGCGCACAGACTTAGTTGCCCCGCGGCATGTGGGATCTTAGTTCCCTGACCAGGGATCGAACCCATGTCCCCTGCATTGTAAGGCGGATTCTTTACCACTGGACCACCAGGGAAGTCCCTGTCTATTCCTTTAATTCTGTCATTTTTGTTTTATACAATTTCAAACTTTTAAAAATGCATATGTTATGACTATAATATCTTCTTCTTAAATTGGCTCTTTCATCAGTATGAAATTTCCCTCTTCTTATCTCATTGTCTTGAATTTATGTTATTAAAATAGCCACGCCAACTTTCTTTAGTTTGCATGGTGTATAATTTTCTAGCCATTTACTTTCAACCTATTTATCCCTTTATATGTAAAGCACATCTCTTGGACACAGCATATAATTGGATCTTGCATTTTTAGAAATTAAATTCTGATAATATCTTTTAATTGCAGTGTTTAGCCCATTAACATTTAAGGTAACTATGTATATGAATGGACTCAAGCCTACCATTTTACTATTTGTTTATTGTTTGCCCCTCTTTTTTTGCTCCTCTATTATTCTTTTTCTGCCTACTTCTGTATTAATTGAATAATTTTTAGAATTTTATCTATTGGCTTTAAACTTTTAATTAAAAAAATTTTAAGGTATAATAGACATACAATAAGTTATACTTTTTTTTTTTTAGTTATACTTTTTGAAAGTGCACAATTTGATAAGTTCTGACATATGTATATACCCATGACACCATCACCACAATCATGATATAAATATATATATATATAGAGAGAGGGACTTCCCTGGTGGTCCAGTGGTAAAGAATCTGCCTTCCAATGCAGGGGATGTGGGTTCGATCCCTGGTTGGGAACTAAGATCTCACATGCTGTGGGGCAACTAATCCTGCGTGCCACAGTTACTGAGCTCGCGTGCCTCAACTAGAGCCCACATGCTGCAAACTACAGAGCCCACGTGCTCTGGAGCCCAAGCGCCACAGCTAGAGAAGAGAAAACCCGCACGCCACAACTAGAGAGAAGCCCACTCACCGCAAGAAGATCCCGTGCGCCACAGCTGAGACTAGATGCAGCCATAAAAATTAAATAAATAAATAAATAAATGAAATATTAAAAATATATATATATGTAGGGATTCCCTGGTGGTCCAGTGGTTAGAACTTGGTGCTTTCACTGCTGTAGCCTGGCTTCAATCCCTGGTTGGGGAACTAAGATCCCTCAAGCCATGCAGCGTGGCCAAAAAAAAAAAGATATGAATATACACATTACACCCAAAAGTTTTCTCAGACCCCCTTTAACCTCCCTTTTCTTCTAGCCTTTCCCACCTCCATCCCTAGGCAGATATGCTTTCTGTCACTGCAGATTAGTTTAAATTTTCTGTAAATGGAATCATCCAAGTGTATACTCTATTGCTTGGCTTCTTTCACCATGCATAATTATTTTGAGATTCATCCATGTTGTTGCATATATCAATAGTTCATTTCTTTTTATTACTGAATTTTATTCCGTTGTATGAATATACCAGAGTTAACCACTGTTAATCATTCATCTGTGGATGGACATTTAGGTTGTTTCCACTTACTATTACAAATATAGCTGGTATTGGGCTTCCCTGGTGGCGCAGTGGTTGAGAATCTGCCTGCCAATTCAGGGGACATGGGTTCAAGCCCTGGTCTGGGAAGATCCCACATGCCATGGAGCAACTAAGCCCATGTGCTGCAACTACTGAGCCTGCGCTCTAGAGCCTATGAGCCGCAACAAGAGAAGCCCGCACACCGCAGTGAAGAATAGCCCCCACTCGCGGCAACTAAAGAAAGCCCACGCACAGCAACGAAGACCCAGTGCAGCCAAAAATAAATAAATAAATTTTAAAAATTAATTAAAAAATAGTCTCCTTCTTAAAAAAAATAAAGCTGGTATGAATATTCACATACAAGTCTTTGTGTGGACATATGCTTTTTTATTTCTCCTGGGTAAATAAATAAAGTATAATGGCTAGGCCTTATTGTAAATGTATGTTTAACTTTTTAAGAAACTGCCAAGCTGTTTTCCAAGTGGTTGTACCATTTTATCTTCCCACCAATAGTGTACAAGAGCTATACTTTCTCTACATCTTGATCAACACTTGGTATCGTCTTCTTAATTTTAGACATTCTAAATGTGTGTAGTGACATCATATTATGGTTTTAACATTTCCCTAATACCTAATGATATTGAACATCTTTTCATACGTTTCTTTTCTATCTATAAATATTCCTTGGTGAAGGTATCTGTTTAAATCTTTTGCCCATTTTATTACTTGGTTGTTTATTTTCCCATTATTAAGTTTTGAGAGTACTTTGTATATTCTAGGTACAAGACATATATCAGATGTATGAATAGGAAAAATTTTTCTCCCACTCTTTGGCTTGTCAAAAGACAAGGCAATTTTTTTTTTTTTTTTTTTTTTTTTTTTTTTTTTGCGGTACGCGGACCTCTCACTGCTGTGGCCTCTCCCGCTGCGGCGCACAGGCTCCGGATGTGCAGGCCCAGCGGCTGTGGCTCACGGGCCCAGCCGCTCCGCGGCATGTGGGATCCTCCCGGGGGCACGAACCCGTGTCCCCTGCATTGGCAGGCGGACTCCCAACCACTGTGCCACGAGGGAAGCCCTAACAGTGTCTTTTGAAGAGAAGTCCTTCATTTTTATAAAGTCCATTTTATCAATTTTTTTCTTTTATGGAATGTGCTTTTGGGGTTGTACTGGCACAAAGAACCCAAAGATAATTTATCCTACATTTTCTTCCACAAGTTTTATAGTTTTAGGTTTTGCATTTAGGTCTTTGATCCATTTTTAGTTAATTTTTGTATATGGTGCAAGTTCTCTTTTTTTTTTTTTTTTGTATATGGGAAAACAATCTTTCCAGGGCCATTTATTGAAGAAACTTATCCGGGCTTCGCTGGTGGCTTAGTGCTTAAGAATCCACCTGCCAATGCAGGGGACAGGGGTTCGAGCCCCGGACCAGGAAGATCCCACATGCCACGGAGCAACTAAGCCCGTGCGCCACAACTACTAAGCCCGCATTCTAGAGCCCGTGAGCCACAACTACTGAGCTCGTGAGCCGCAACTACTGAAGCCCACATGCCTAGAGCCGGCGCTCTGCAAGAAGAGAAGCCACTGCACTGACCAGCATGCGCACCGCAACGAAGAGCAGCCCCCGCTCGCCACAACTAGAGAAAGCCCTCTTGCAGCAAAAAAGACCCAACGCAGCCAAAAATAAATAAAATAAATTTATAAAAGAAAAAAAAAAAAACTTACCCTTTCTCCACTGAAATACTTTTGTACCTTTGTCAAAAATCAATTGACCAGGGCTTCCCTGGTGGCGCAGTTGTTAAGAGTCTGCCTGCCGATGCAGGGGACACGGGTTCGTGCCCCGGTCCGCGAAGATCCCACATGCCACGGAGCGACTAGGCCCGTGAGCCATGGCCGCTGAGCCTGCGTGTCCGGAGCCTGTGCTCCGCAACGGGAGAGGCCACAACAGTGAGAGGCCCGCGTACAGCAAAAAAAAAAGAAAAAGAAAAAGAAAAAAATCAATTGACCATTTACATATGTCGGTCTATTTTTGGACCCTCCATTCTGTTCCATCAATTTATCTGTCTCTCTTGATGCCAATATTACGTTTGTTTGTTTGTTTTTAACTATAGTCACCATGCCACAATCTTTTTTTTTTTTTCTTGGTCATGCCACGGGGCATGTAGGATCTTATTTCCCGACCAGGGATCGAACCTGTGGCCTCTGCATTGGAAGCGTGGAGCCCTAACCACTGGACCACCAGGGAAGTCCCGGATTAGTGTACTATATAATGAGATATGGAAAAGGTGCTGTAGAGAATTCCCTGGTG
This sequence comes from Orcinus orca, assembly GCF_937001465.1. Lineage (NCBI taxonomy): Eukaryota > Metazoa > Chordata > Mammalia > Artiodactyla > Delphinidae > Orcinus > Orcinus orca. The sequence continues at coordinate 144,818,606 of NC_064559.1, forward strand.
GTCCAGTGGTTAGGGCTCCATGCTTCCACTGCTGGGGCTTGGGTTCGATCCCTGGTCAGGGAACTAAGATACTGCAAGCCGTGTGGCACGGCCAAAAAAAATAAAAAAGTAAAAATAAAAGAAAAAGAAAAGGGTAGTGTAACTCTGACCCTTCTTTTTCAAACTCGTTTTGGCTATTCTAAGTCCTTTGTATTCACATACAAATTTTAGGATCAGATTGTCAATTTCTGTAAAAACGCCTGATGTGATATTCATTGGGATTGTGTTGAAAACTGTAGATGGATTTGAGGAGAATTCACATCTTAATAATGTTGAGTCTTTTGATCTATGAACACAGTATATCTCTTGATTCAGTTAGTTACATCTTCTACAATTTTTTCTCAGACATGTTTTATAGTTTTCACTGTGCAGGTCTTCCACATCTTCTGTGAGATTTATCTCTAAATAATTTCATGTTTATTGATGCTATTGTAAATGCTGTTTTTTACATTTCAGTTGATGATTGTTTGATACTAGTATATAGAAATACAACTTTTTTTGGGGGGGGGCTGTGTTGGGTTTTCATTGCTGCGCACAGAAGAATTTCTCTATTCGCGGCGAGCAGAGGCTACTCTTTGTTGTGGTGCGCAGGCTTCTCACTGCAGTGGCTTCTCTTGTTGCGGAGCATGGGCTCTAGGTGCGTGGGCTTCAGCAGTTGTGGTGCACGGGCTTAGTTGCTCCGCGGTATGTGGGCTCTTCCCAGACCAGGGATCGAACCTGTGTCCCCTGTATTGGCAGGCGGATTCTTAACAACTGCGCCACCAGGGAAGTCCAGAACTTATTTTTGTATTCTGATCCTATATCCTGTTACCCTGCTGATGTAATTTATTACTTTATTGTAGATTCCATCAGATTTTCCACATAGACGATTATATCATCTGTGAACACAGTTCTAACTTTTACTTTCCACTCTGGATGTCTTTTATTTCTTTTTCTGGCCTGATTGTACTAGCTAGACTCTCCAGTACAATGTGAAATAGAAGCAGTGAAAGGAGCCGACAAGGACCTACTGTATAGCACAGGGAACTCTGCTCAATATTCTGTAATAACCTAAATGGGAAAAGAATTTGAAAAAGATTAGAGGTATGTATACGTACAACTGAATCACTTTGCTGTACACCTGAAACTAACACAAAATTGTAAATCAACTATAGTCCAATATTTTAAAAGAAGAAGAAGAAGAAAAAGAAGAAGTAGTGAGGACAGACATTTTTGCCTTCTTCCTGATCTTAGGGGGAAAATGTTCTGTCTTTTACCATTAAGTATGTTTTTTTTTTTTTTTTTTTTTTTTTTGCGGTACACGGGCCTCTCACTGTTGTGGTCTCTCCCGTTGCAGAGCACAGGCTCCGGACGCGCAGGCTCAGCGGCCATGGCTCACGGGCCCAGCTGCTCCGCGGCATGTGGGATCTTCCCGGACCGGGGCACAAACCCGTGTCCCCTGCATCGGCAGGCGGACTCTCAACCCCTGCGCCACCAGGGAAGCCCTGATTTTTAACTATAGATTTTTCTTAGATGCCCTATTTCAGATGAAGTTCTTTTCTATTCCTATTGTGGTGGAGTAATTTCAGGAACGGATGTTGTATTTAATTTAATGCCTTTTCTATGTCTATGAAGTAATCATATGATTTTAATTTTCATTATGGTGAATTACTTAATTTTCAAATGTTAAATAGACTTCATTTTTTAATGTAAGTTTATTTATTGTTATTTTATTTATTAATTAATTTGGTTGCACCCGATTATATATATTAATTTAATTAATTATATATAAATTAATTTATCTTAGTTGCAGCAGGCGTGCTCCTTAGTTGAGGCTCTCAGGTTCCTTACTTGCGGCCAGTGGGCTACTTAGTTGCAGCTTGCAGGCTCCTCAGTTGCGGCTCACCAGCTCCTTAACTGTGGCACGTGAACTCTTAGTTGCAGCAGGCATGTGGGATCTAGTTCCCCAACCAGGGATCGAACCTGGGTCCCTTGTATTGGGAGTGCAGAGTCTTAACCACTGCACCACCAGGGAAGTCCCTTAAATAGACTTTATATTCCTAGGATAAATTTCATTTAGTCATGATGTATTATTCTTTCAACATACTGATAATTCAATTTGATAAAATTTTGTTAAGCACTTGTGCACCCATGTTTATAAGGCATATTAGTCTGCAGTTTTATTTTCTTGTAATGTCTGCTTTTGTTAACAGAGTAATACTGTTCTCATAGAATGAGTTGGGAAGTATTTCCTCTTCTTTAGTTTTCTGTAAGAGTTCATGCAGGCTTGGTATTATTTTTTCCTTAAATGTTTGCAAGAACTTCCCAGTGAAGCCATCTAGGGCCAAAGTTTTCTTTGTAGGAGGAGACAATATGATAGGAGTGGGTTGGACAAGATTCCATGTAATTATTAACAAATCCTAACTTTGGTTGTTTAGTGGGTCTGTGGGTGCTTATTACATTATTAACAATAATTACCTAATAAAAGGAGGTCATGCATGAATGAGAGTATCATTAACCAAGGTTTGAGTAATCTATGTGCCTGAGATAAAAATAACAAGCAGCTCTAGTTCTGCTGTCTTACCTGAGCCACTGTATCATATCTAGAGTTACCTATAAGATATTTCTTCTTGTATAATAAAACCTAGTCTTCATTCTCATAGCTTCTCAAGCTTTCATTCTTCTTCTATATCTCCTAAATTTTAATAGATTGTCATGATTTGTGAATGTTATTTTCAAATTTGCTGTTATATATTACTTGACTATTTTCACTGCCCCCATACTAATACAAGCCTTCATCACCTCACACTTTGATTACTACAATTTGATAATCAGACCTAAATCTAAATTCCAACTCTGCTGCTTCCTAGTTAGGATTAGATATCTCAAGAATCATACCTACCATTAGTGGGTATCAATAAGTTTGATTAATTTCATTACTCAGTCTCCCTCACCACAATTTACCCTTTTCAGTAAAAACCAACATTTCCCCTGCTAGTGAACACATTAACATATTATTTGTGCAATTTAAAAGAGTAATACCACAGGGTATGATGAAAATTTGATCATCTCACATGGGATTATAGGGACTGATAATTTTAGCTGAATTAATTGGCCAGAGGGAATTTCAGGAAGCCTTTTTTTCCTGGTGAAATAAAAGAAAATTGTGTGGCTTGGTGACAGTGAAGAATTAGCCTGTCAAGAGTAATCCTGGAGAATACATGGATCAGCTAGCCCTCGTCATCTAATTTTTTAAAAATCTTCAAATTATATCTTGACTTATTTATAGATTCAGAATAAAATGAGATTGATTTTTTAAAATTTAGTATGAGCAAAACCACTTAAAATGGTTTTTTAAATGTTATTTCAGGGACTTCCCTGGTGTTCCAGAGGCTAAGACTCTGCACTCCCAATGCAGGGGGCCTGGGTTTGATCCCTGGTCAGGGAACTAGATCCCACATGCCGCAACTAAGAGTTTGCATGCCGCAACTAAAGATCTCGCAACCCACAACTAAAAAGATCCCGCATACCGCAAGGAAGATCCTGCACGTGGCAACGAATATCCCATGTGCCGCAACTAAGACCTGGCACAGCCAAGTAAATAAATATTTTTGAAAAAAAATTTTAAAATGTCATTTCAGTATTCTGAGCTCTCTTTTTGAAAGTCTGTGAAAATTTGAATAGTATAACTTTAACGTTTTTGGTTAAAGTACAAGCAAGTTATTCTTTGCCCAGAGTTCGCTCTGTTCTGCATTTTGAGGATACAAAAATTGTAGCAAAATAAGTTTATTAGCTTTTTGCATCGTAGGACTGTCTTTTAAGGTGTAGATTGAAAACCCATTGGACCCATATCTCTTGCATAGTTTTATGTTGAAGAAGAAAATTCAAAATCAACAGATAAATATTTGTAGGATTTATAGATAATTTTTAAAAGGCATGACTCTGCCTGGTAGAACAACAGCGTGTTTCCATTGCTAACTCAGTTGTCCTTCTGTGCTAAACCAGGTTAAAGGTATAAATTTGACTACATTTGGTTTATTAACTTCACAGGAAAGAACTCTGTGCCACAGTCATTGATGGATTGCCTTATCTAAACCCACTATCTCACTAATAATTCCTTTGATCACAATATGAATAATTTATGATGATAACAATCCTAGCTAGTATTTATTGAGCCTTTACTGTGTGCTAGGTAATGTGCCAACTGGTTAATAAGCATTATTTCATTTATTTCCCACAATAACCCTTTAAAGTAAATACTATCATAAAACCCTCTCTCAAAAACCTTTCCAAGCTCAGTAATTTAAAATTTCTTAAAATATTAATATGAGAACAATGTCTCGGAGTTTATGTAATAGGATTTGAAGTCTTATGGAAATTGAGTCTCTGAAAACTGAGTCTCTGAAAAGTCAAGTAACTTGTCAAAGACCACACAACTAATGAGTGGTGGACATAGGATAGAAACAGGCAGTGTGACTACTGAGTCTGCATTCTTCCCCACTGTATTATGCTGATGCCAAGAAAGCAGCACAATTGTTTTGTATGGGAACACCAGCCAGCTTATAAGCTTTTACCTTCTTATGTAATCAACATAGCCTTTAATCCAATTATCTGAGAACCACAATTCTGAGCAGTAGAAACATGTTGGAAGCTAAAAAGACATTACTAACAGTATTCTGTACATTTAGTGAATTTGTAATATTTAGCTGGCAACTGGCAGCAGATGGTGCTGGGTAAGTGAGAAGCAGGTATTTTGCCTTATGTGAGCAGCACAGAGTTTTTATTTAAGTAGTTTATTTCCTTTTAAAGTGATACATGCTAGCAGTTATTCTCTTAGAATTACTTGGAGTTAAGCAAAACACACAGTGAGGTTATTAAAGGATTCCCAGGTATTGAATGAAATGCTGCTCTCTCAGCTGGTTGTGGTTTAGAATTCATTTAGTAAACTCATTCATGTATGATAAAGTTAGGGACTGTTTGGTCTCTGATTTTTAAAGTGCCTAAGTCAGCAACATGCAAGCAGCCCTCCTATTGCTGTAACTAATGACAGTGAAGAATCCAGTAACAATATTCACATGTATGTTATTCTCTTGATTAAGAAACACAATGATATATCTCATCATTCTGCTAAATTGCCGAGAGTACAAAAGGCTTCTGAATCGCTAATGTAACAGAACATTTTTTAACAATGTACTCCTAGGGTAACCAAATTCACTTTTATTTGTTTAGTGACTGTGAGAATTTTGGTTTTATGAAGGCTTTTTAAAGTATTAATTGACTTCAACAAAGTCATGACAAAGACTCTGTGAAGCGTTTAAAAATTAGTTCAATGTCACACATTTTAGTGAATCTCAACACTAAACCATAAACCCATAGAAGAAATTCCTGTGAAAGGGAGTCATAGACGGTGAACTTTAGTCAAGGAATGGAGCCATAATGCACTCTAAACTGCAGCTGAAAATGTTTCAGTTTCCTTAAATCCTCTCCTTTCTGCCTCCTAGTACCCTCTCTCCATCCTAACTCCACAATGTCCTAAATACTTATGCCCTTCCTGCCAGAAGGGCACCGTCACCTTCAACTCTGCCCAAACTACCTCCTTCTCTTCTATCAGCCAACTAGGGACCATGCCGTGGACTAAGCTGCTCAATATGTATCAATAAATGATCATAATTACAGGTGGTGGAATGTGTATTATGAAAGTAAAATTTCAGAACAAATGACATATACAGGTTTGATCTTGTCATAACTTTTCGTAACTCCTCTCATACAAAAATGTACAAACCTGTGTATTTTTAAATTTGATAAAAGATTCATACAAATATAATTTGAAATCTTCCAAAATATTCTCCTAGAACTTTTGCTGCTTAAGGACCTTTGTAGAATTTAGAATTATAAATATATCCTGATACTTTCTCAGTTAATTGTTGACGTTTCTAACACAATAAGACAATGATGCTAGGAATTCCCTGGCTGTCCAGTGGTTAGAACTCGGCGCTTTCACTGACCTGAGCCCGGGTTCGATCCCTGGTCAGGGAACTAAGATCCCGTAAGCCGTGCAGCATGGCCAAAACAAAAACAAAAACAAAAGACAATGACTATGGAAGAAGTACTGGAGTTAGAGCCAGAAAACTTGGATGAGGTCATTTATTAGATGTATGGTCCTGGGCAAGCCAGTTAACTTCTGTGAACTTCAGTTTTACATGTAAATTAGGCATAATAATACTTTTCTCATATTGTCAAATAAAATGGACAGTTCCTGCCTTCTGAACCTCTTTGCTACATCTGACACTCTCAGTCACTCCTTCATTCTTTTTTTTAAACCAAATTTATTTATTTATTTATTTATTTATTTATTTATTTATGTCTGTGTTGGGTCTTCATTGCTGCGCACAGGCTTTCCCTAGTTGTGGCAAGCGGGGGCTACTCTTCGTTGTGGTGCGCGGGCTTCTCACTGCGGTGGCTTCTCTTGTTGCGGAGCACGGGTTCCAGGTGAGCAGGCTTCAGTAGTTGTGGCTGGTGGGCTCAGCAGTTGTGGCTGGCGGGCTCAGCAGTTATGGCTCGCGGGCTCCACACCGCAGGCTCAGTAGTTGTGGCGCACATGAGTTGCTCCGTGGCATGTGGGATCTTCCCGGACCAGGGCTCAAACCCACGTCCCCTGCATTGGCAGGCGGATTCTTAAGCATTGCACCACCAGGGAAGCCCCATTCTATTTTTTAAATATTTATTTATCTTCTTTTGGCTGCGTCAGGTCTTAGTTGCGGTATGCGGGGTCTTCGTTGCAGCGTGCGGGATCTTTCGTTGCGATGCAGGCTCTTTGTTGTGGTGAACAGGTTTTTCTCTCTCTAGTTGTGGTGCGTGGGCTCCGAAGCGCATGGGCTCTGTAGTTTGTGGCACGTGGGCTCTCTCACTGAGGTGTGCAAGCTCAGTAGTTGTGGCATGCGGGCTTAGTTGCCCCGTGGCATGTGGGATCTTAGTTCCCCGACCAGGGGTCAGGGATCGAACCCACGTCCCCCTGCATTGGAAGGCGGATTCTTTACCACTGGACCACCAGGGAAGTCCCACTCCTTCATTCTTGAAATCCTTCTCATGAGCCTTCACTTGGCTCATGACACCATTTCTCTCCCTGTTCATGTCTCTGACCATTCCTTCTCTGCTCCTCTGAGGGCTTCTTTGCCTCTCTACACTTCGTCAGTGTTGTCTGCCCCCTCGTTTCAGTCTTTGCCCTTTTCTTCTGACTCTACACTTTTTCTTCAGTGAGTTAATACACTTTGGTCGTTTAAATTACCTCTCTGGTCTCATCTCTCTCCATACCTCCCTCCATCACCCATACTGAAATACTGGCACACCTGAGCCTTCACACAGCTAGCTCCCCCAGCTTGATGTTCTACTCATTCTCTTATTCTCTTAGCTAACTCCTACTCATCCTTTAGTTCTTAGATAAACTGTCACTTTTCTCCAGGAAGCCTTCCTTGCCTCCACGAGACTGGGTTAGGTGCTTTTCCTGTGTGTGTTTCTGTAGCACCCCCATGCTTACCCTAACTGTGGCATTTACCACAATGTATGGTAATAAAGGACTTTCTTGACCACCTCCTCTATCAGAAAGTAAGCTTTCTGAGAGTAGAGACTGTATTTTATACACCACTGTATCCATAGTATTTAGCATGTGCCTGGTACATCGAAGACATATATAATAATTGTTTACTGAATAAGTAAATCCTGCCAACTTCAAGAGGAAGCACTTTATAAACAGTTAAGGATTGTTGGGATATAATGTATGACTCTATGATTATCATTATGCCGGACTATAATATAAATAGAACACACCGTTCATTACAAAAATATTTATTAAGCATCTATTATGTGCCAGGCATTCTGCCAGACATTGAGAAATGCAGCACTGAATAGACAGGTGCTCTCCCTATTCTCACGTTATTAACAGTCTCTTGGCCAAAACTCTGAACAAAAGCCTTGGAACAGGATTTTTAATGGTTCAGTCTGCCTTGCTATCTGTAGACACCGGTATGGTTCTAACATCAACCGTACTTGACACAGAATTGAAAACCAGCACACACCATACCCCAAACTTCCCATTAGATGCCTAAGGTCAATGACTTCCATTCTCAGTCTACATTCTGCAATACTCTTAATTCCACCCAGACTTTCATCTATATATCTGGTAGACTTTATGCTCCTTTCCCACAATACAGAGGATTGGTTCCTTTCTAGTGCCTAGCTCCATGCTTGTTAAATAATAAATTATAATTTAAAATAAATCCCAAAAGCCATCATGGAAAGGTTTTCAATATCCATGTAGTAATCATCAAAACCAGGAACTCTAAAAGATTCCATTCCTCTGACTCAACTTTTATTCCCTTAATAAACTGTCAATACTACATTTTAAAATATGCTATTGAACACTTAACAAAAGATTTTCAAATTAATGTTTTGGAAACAGATTCTCAAATTCCAAATACCCATTCAATCTTTGATCATTTTATCAACTCCTCCCACTTTCATGCTTTTTACATATATTATTAGTCAACATTTCACCTACTAGTCTATAAACTCATGTGGAATTTGCTGCTTTATTTAGCACAGAGGTCCCAGGCCCTCCTTCAATTTCACATAATAATCCTTACTAGAAATACTCATATATATTTACTATTCATATGGATCATTATTTTGATTAATAAACTTACAAAATGAGAAGCTATAAAATTCAAAGTATTCACTTTAATAGTTTTCTCTCCTTCAGAATGCTGATAGACATTTCTGAATTATTAAAACTTTTCAATAGGTACCAGAATCCAATGTGGTGAGTACATAAAGTTACCTCAGTTGCTATAGGAAAGCTTTTTTAATGCAGTCTCTTCAAAGTTCTTAACTGGTACATATTATCAGAATAATGATTTTTTTATACTTCTTTATTGGAGCATAATTACTTTACAATGTTGTGTTAGCTTCTGCTGTACAAGAGTGAATCAGCTATACATATACATATATCCCCCCTACTTGGACTTCCCTCCCACCCTCCCTACCCGACCCCTCTAGGTCATCACAAAGCACCAGCTGATGTCCCTGTGCTATGTGGCTGCTTCCCACTAGCTATCTATTTTACATTTGGTAGTGTATATATGTCAGTGCTACTCTCTCACTTCGTCCCAGCCTCCCCTTTCCCCACTCTGTCCTCAAGTCCGTTCTCTATGTCTGTGTCTTTATTCCTGCCCTGCCACTAGGTCCATCAGTACCATTTTTCTAGATACCATGTATATGTGTTAGCATACGGTATTTGTTTTTTTGACTTACTTCACTCTGTATGACAGACTCTAGGTCCATCCAACTCACTACAAATAACTCAATTTCCTTCCTTTTTATGGCTAATATTCCACTGTATATATGTGCCACATCTTCTTTATCCATTCATCTGTCGATGGACATTTAGGTTGCTTCCACGTCCTGGCTATTGTAAATAGTGCTGCAATGAACACTGTGGTACTTGTATCTTTTTGAATTATGGTTTTCTCAGGGTATATGCCCAGTAGTAGAATTGCTGGGTCATATGGTAATTCTTTTTTTAGTTTTTTAAGGAACCTCCATACTGTTCTCCATAGTGGCGGTATCAATTTACATTCCCACCAGCAGTGCAGGAGGATTCCCTTTTCTCCACACCCTCTCCAGCATTTATTGTTTGTAGATTTTTTGATGATGGCCATTCTGACTGGTGTGAGGTGATACCTCATTGTGGTTTTGATTTGCATTTCTCTAATGATTAGTGATGCTGAGCATCTTTTCATGTGTTTGTTGACAATCTGTATGTCTTCTTTGGAGAAATGTCTATTAGGTCTTCTGCCCATTTTTGGATGGGGTTGTTTGTTTTTTTGATATTGAGCTGCATGTATATTTTGGAGATTAATCCTTTGTCAGTTGCTTCATTTGCAAATCAGAATAATGATTTTAAGTACACATTACATATTAGTAAAATGAGGTTTTCTTTTTCTTTCTTTTTTTTTTTCTTTTTTTTGCCTCACCACGTGGCATGGGGGATCTTAGCTCCCCAACACCAGGGATCGAAGCCGCAACCCTGCAGTGGAAGTGTGGAGTCTTAACCACTGGACTGCCAGGGAAGTCCCTAAAATGAGGTTTTAAAAGTTCCAGAGTAACTTCTAGCCATGATTCTTTTGATTTCTAATAAGGTAACAGCTTGCCATTCTTTCTACCTTCATCAACTCGGCTACTGCCTTCTCTACTGCTCTGTGCTCCTTAACTCTGGTCTATCACTCAGCTCCGAGGATATAAACTGCACAGTGCATCATGCACCAGAACCGAAATTCTTACCTGGGCTTGTTAGGCCCTTTTGCAGGTTCCCTTAGCCTCTCTGATTTACCTTGTCTTCTTCCATTCCTTCAACCTCCCACCTCGACAAATACATTCAATGCCTGTTTCCATCTCCAAGACAATTCTTAAGCCACTTCTTTCCCAATGAAGTATTTTCCCAAACTAACAATAAATAGAAATGGTGATTTTCTGCACTTCAACCTAAGCATGGATTTTTTTCTTTCAGTCTCTGACATCTCAAAATGTGTTTAGATTTTCTAGATATATTAGATTTTCTAGTTGCTAGATGTATCTGGCATAAATTTAAATATTTTATATTAAACATCTTAGATGTATCAGTCTAATCTATCTTCTTTAATTTTTTATTATTTCACACATATATAAAATTAGAGCAACTCATATCATAGACCCCCATACACCCACCACAAAGCTTCAATAATTATCGGCTTTTTCCATTGTCTTCAACAATGCAAAGTCTGTTTCTTACAGCCTGCCCAATGCCTATTTCAGCACAGTGCACAGCACTTTACAGACGCTTTAAGCCCTACTGCAGTGGCACCCACCACATTCTAGGCACTGTGCAGGACCTCCTCCTAGCCCTCAGAATTATGCCCAGGATCAAACCCCGTAACTCTCGCCTTTTATTCTCTCTTGGGAAGACTTTAAAGTAACCACTCAAAGAAAATTGGCAAGTTCTCATTTGGTGAAGTCATTAATGAAATGAAGTTACATATATCAATAAAATGTAAGAATTTTTTTCTAGGGGCAGGACAGGAATAAAGATGCAGATGTAGAGAATGGACTTGAGGACATGGGGAGGGGGAAGCGTAAGCTGGGACGAAGTGAGAGAGTGGCATGGACATATATACACTACCAAATGTAAAACAGATAGCTAGTGGGAAGCAGCCGCATAGCACAGGGAGATCAGCTTGGTGCTCTGTGACCACCTAGAGGGGTGGGATAGGGAGGGTTGGAGGGAGGGAGACGCAAGAGGGAGGGGATGTGGGGATATATGTATACATACAGCTGATTCACTTTGTTATACAGCAGAAACTAACACACCATTGTAAAGCAATTATACTCCAATAAAGATGTTAAAAAAAAAAGTAAGAATTTTTTTAAAGTTACAGTACATTAGAGGAAAGACCTGGTGTCTCTATACTAATTAAGAAGGGTGGAAAATAACAGCTGAATCCCTATTATGTACCATATACTAGGTGGTTTGAATGTTATTTCTTAAAGTCAGAGGTGATGAGTATGATAGAACTAAGAATAAATGGGAAATGAAGAAATTTGCTAAAATGAATAAATATGTATTTATTAATTAATTCAAGAAACATTTATTAAACATCTTTCTACAATGTGCTAGACAGTATAAGGCACTACATATACAAAGATGAATATAGAATAAAATATGTCTTTTCATGGAGCTCATAGACCACATGGGATGAAAGATAATTACCAAGAAAGTATAAAAAGGCATAATATCTGAGCCTATTATTTATTTTTTTATTTATTTATTTTTTTGCGGTACGCGGGCCTCTCACTGCCGCGGCCTCTCCCGTCGCGGAGCACAGGCTCCGGACGCGCAGACCCAGTGGCCACAGCTCACGGGTCCAGCCGCTCCGCGGCACGCAGGTCCTCCCGGACCGGGTCACGAACCTGCGCCCCCCGCATCGGCAGGCGGACCCCCAACCACTGCGCCACCAGGGAAGCCCCCTGAGCCTATTACTGAGGAGCCCAGAAATCTTTTGTTTATATAGATTATATCTATAGATATATAATGTATTGAACATAAAACAGAATTTCCAAATATATACTTATTAAGTCATTTGAAACAACAAGCCCATTATACATAAACACATTTTATGAAAAAAACTACTTTCCAAAATAAAAGTAATTAGAAAAGTGACATTGTTTTACATTCTTGCATATCTCTTTAATATCTGGCTTAATAAAAGACAGGTATATTCTCATATCTGTTTCTGCATTCAAACTATCATGATACGTTGTTTTGACTGAAGTATATAAAGAAAACATGGCCTCATACAGATATGTTGTTAGAAAAGGAAGGACCTCATGGGTCCTTGAAGGGTCTTGGGGACTCCCAAGGATTCTAAAACCACATTTCGAGATTTCCTGAATTATAGGAAAGAACATTCTATCAAATCATGTCAGTTCTAATTCTAAAAATAAAGTAGTAGACTGAGCACTCCCTTACTGTATTTTAGAACACCAAATGAGGCTTACTTTAACAACTTAATTCCTATACTCAGTAACATAAATGGCAAAGGATTTGTATCTGGAATCTCACACACTTTTCTTAATCTAGTATTAAGTAACTTTTCTTCTGTTTGGGCAGGCAGATGTAATGTCTTTAGCCACCTTAAAGGGGCAGCAGCAACACAACAATTAGGCCTCACTGTACTTTTCTAAGTGTCTAAGATGTCAAGCAAGCCAGTTGAATTGTTATCAAGAATAAGACAAAACACTGACCAAAAGATAAGGTTGAACATGTGGTTCATCAACAAAAGCTTGGTCATAATAAAAATATGATGAAGGGATTTAATAATGCCATTCCAGCATATTAAGCATTCAATGTCTTCTTAAATGAAGACAAGTACCCATCATAGGTTTCAGAGGGAATACTGCAATATTACTATAGCCTGTCCATGATTTATCAAGAATGCATTTTTTTTCAAACTTGACAGATTAGCTCTGTATTTACAAACACAGTATTTTTGTGAGGAGAATCTACTGTGTATCAGACATTATGCCTGGTGATGGTATACAAAATGTAGGTGACAGCCTTTGAAATCAATTAGCTTTGTTAGGAAAAAGAGATGGGACCACAACTAATTATAAAACAAAGTAATAAGTGCTATAACAGCAGGATATACTGGGCTACAGAAATATGGAAAAGTCATGGAAAGACTATGGTGGGTTAAGGAGGGGGCTGGGGTGAGGGCAGATGACACAGAGAGAGATGGTGACATTTGATTTAGACCCTGAAGGACAAGTAGGATTTCACAATGTAGAAAAGTAAGGGCATCCAGGCAAAAGAAGCAACACGAACAAAAACACCAAGGCCTGATAGCCCAGCACAAATTGGGGGAGCTATAAGTTGTCCAGAGAATCTATGGTAAAACTGGAGAGACAGACTGGGCACAGAATAGGAAGATTCCTAAATGCCATATTTAGAAACAGTTTAGACTTGATCCTATAGTCAACGGGGAGCCAGCAAAGGATTTTTTTAAAGTAGAAATGTGACTTAATAAGATACGTATTCTAGAAAGAAAAAAGAAAGACGCAGTGTAGAAAACTGGAATAAAATGGGGAAAGACTACAGGGAGGACAAGTAGAATGATCTTGGCAACAGAAGATAAGGGCCTGAATTAAGATAGCAGCATTAGGAATGAAACGTTGGAAAAGACATTTTAGAAGTATAATTGACATGACATGGTGACCCATTCATTCATTTATTTAACAAGTGTTTATTAAGCTCCTACTACATACCAGGGACTATCCTAGGCTGTGGAGAGATGAAAGTGAACAAAAAGACAAAGTCCCTTCCTCCAGGGAAGGGGGTTGTACTGGGGGCATTACTGCAAAAATTTTAACCAATTAGATTTGGAGGGTAGAGGTGAGGAGAGGAATACTGTCAAGAATTAGTTCAGGCACTTCCCTTGTGGTCTGGTGTTAAGGAGTCCGCCTTACAGTGCAGGGGACACGGATCCGATCCCTGGTCAGGGAATCGAGATCCCACATGCTGTGGAGCAACTAAGCCTGCGCGCCACAACTCCTGAGCTCGTGTGCCTCAACTAGAGCCTGAGTGCCCATGTGCTCTGGAGCCCACACTGCAACCAGAGAGAGAAAACCCACACACCACAACTAGAGAGAAGCCCGTGAGCCGCAAGGAAGATCTGCGTGCCACAGCTGGGACCCGATGCAGCAAAATAAATAAATAATAAATCTTAAAAAAAAAAAAAGAATTAGTTCAAGTTTCTTAGTTTGAGTGAACGGGTGGACAGGGTTACCATTAAAAGCATGTTTAAGGGATAAAAAATTGAGTTCAGTTTTGAACAGGTTTTACTACCGGTCAGAATTACATTTGGGGTCTGGTTATACATGTACTAAGAACTATGGACTTTTAGAGCTCATTCGCTAAAGACCTTAAAGATCACTTAGTCCAACCCGTTCATTTACCATATGAAAAAATGGGAGGCTCAAAAAGATTCAGTGACCAATCCAAGGCTGCAAACTATTCAGCAGCAGAAGAAGGAACTAGACTCCAAGTTTCTTGACTTCTAGTCAACTACTCTTTCACTCCGTCCTTCTCCATTTTTACCTAAAAGTACATGAAATATATATATATGAATTGTATATATGTATACATACACAATATACTAATATTGGTATCAGCTGGCATAGGAATAAATGAGATAACCTTCAGAAAGTCTCTGAAAATGACTTAATGGCCTGATAAAATATGTTTCAAAAATAGTGTATACTTTTGAGCTGTTACAGTTTCCAGGTTGAATAGTAAGGTATAAAGCTCAAGCTGTGAAACAATATGTAAGTCTCACAGAGGAATATAATAGTAAGTGTGACAGACGGTCTTAAAATACGCATGCTAATGTTCCTGTTCTATGTTTGACCTCTAAATTTTCTAAATTTAATTACTTTACTTCACTTTTTTTGATATGCAATGAAAGTATTTCAAGATAGCAAATAATGCAGGAATCAAGAAAAGAATTTTAAATCATAGCTGGCTATCATTTACAATAACTATTTCATTGTGTTAATGTATTATCTCTTTTCTCAAGGAGAACAGAATTGTCAAGAAAGTGACAGCTTTAAATCTGCATTTCATTAAACTCAAGTAAATTCTTTGTCTCAGCTTTTAAGAAGGTTTTAGACAGAACGCTTACCTATACACTAGAAGTAAATGTTAAAACCTACCTCTTTACAGTCTTTGGAACAAACAAAATTATTTTGAGCTTCATAAAATGTGAGCCTAAATATTTTTTTTGATTTATTTTAATTTATTTATTATTTTTGGCTGCATTGGGTCTTCATTGCTGTGTGTGGGCTGTCTCTAGTTGTGGCGAGCAGGAGCTACTTTTCATTGCGGTGCGCAGGCTTCTCACTGCGGTGGCTTCTCTTGCTGTGGAGCACAGGCTCTAGGCGCACGGGCTTCAGTAGTTGTGGTGCGTGGGCTTCAGTAGTTGTGGTGCGTGGGCTCTAGGGCTCAGGCTCAGTAGTTGTGGCACATGGGCTTAGTTGCTCCACGGCATGTGGGATCTTCCCGGACCAGGGCTCAAACCCGTGTCCCCTGCATTGGCAGGCGGATTCTTAACCACTGCACAAGCAGGGAAACCCCTACATTTTTATCATTTTGCACTTGTACAAGAAATATAAACTTAAATATTATGTAACCTTATTACATTTAATGAAGGTTGTAACCTTATACTCTAAAAATTATATTACAAAACATCATGAACCTCACCACAGCTCAAAAATATGAAACTAGATCCTATTTTACCTATTTAAAATAGTGAGTTTTTTTCTCCTACCAATATATAATTCCTCACTTATAACCAAGAATCTTATTTTCAACCTGTCTTGACATGCTTCTGTATTAATATATAATACTTTGCACTCATATGACTGTGTGTAACGTTTTCAAAAGAGCATTCACCATACTATGAGTCCCTGAAAGGTAAGAACTGTGCTCTAGTTGGTTCTTTATCTTTTGCGTCTCATATAACAACTAGGACACAGTACAAACTCGATTCATATTTGAGCTAGTGAACAAATAACAAAGAGGAGGAAAACTGTCTGATCCAAAATCAGTCCAAATGAAACTTATGAATGATATCTCTAAAAGGAGGGCTGATGATGAGGACGCACGAATGAATGAACAAATGAACAAACAAATAAATAAAATTATAGAAAGTAAAATAAAATGGAGTGAGTTTACTTATTAACCTAGATATCATGAAAAACCAGAAATTGGGCTTTCAGGATGTTGGCTTCCCAAGCAATTTCTGGAGGAGACTGGGCCTCCTCATCCCCTCTTCAAGTGGAAGATGGCCTTTCAATGAAGGACACAGCTGGGAATGGGAAGACCCAGGCCGCTGGCCCCAAACAAGTGGGTGGGACAGTGAGGTGGAAGAATAGTAGTTAACTCCACTTGATGACCAATGTCTAAGGGTCGCAAAAACTCTCCTAAACACTTAAGATGGAGAAGGAGTAGGATTATTTAAGAGTTCCTAGGAAAGATTTCTTTCCCAGATATATCTCCCCTATGCTTTCTAAAGTCCCACCAGTTAAAATATTTTTAGTTCTCAATACGTGGTTCCTTTCAGCTCAATGGACACTAGCAATTAGTGTCAATGAAAGTTAACCTCTCCTTCCCATTCCCATGATCAGATTATTTAAGAGAAGGATTGCTAACCAAAATATATCTTCAACATTTAACGTCCAGGTTCCTAATGCCAAGTCCAGCAGACTGCCCATCATATCATGGCTTCAGACTTGCCCTAATATTGATACTTAGATCAGGGGCCTGCATATTCAAGTGACTATAGTCAGGTAATGTAAGTTCATGTTATGTAGTATAATTGACAGGTAATATAAATGAGAGATGACTAACTGTCAAACAGTAAGGGATGGTGGAGACTATGTCAAAAGAAGAGTGTGTACCCTATCTGAGGAGGGAGCCACTACTTAGTTCCAGCATATTCTTGCTATGCAGAAATGTGGACCCAGTTTTGCCAAGATCTTCCAATTTTTCAAGAGAGGCTGAAAATCCATATTTTAATATAAAATATACTATTTTTAAGCATGTCTATGGCTGAAAGTGGCTTTTTGGCTCCCAGTTTGTGGCCCTTGATCTAAATGAACAAGCATCATTGAGAAAATGCAAAGAGACAAAGGGGAGGCCTATTTTGGCCAGAAAGAGGGAGGCAGAATCAAAGGGGAGAAAAGGGCAGGAAAGAGGCACAGAAAGGAAGGTGGAAGTCAAATTTCACCAACCTCAAAACCTGGCCTAGGGACCCCAAACTATCTGTCTTCTAATCTGAGAACAAAAAGGAGGAGATGAAGAAAGAAAAAAAAAAGAGGGGAAGGGAGAAAAAGAACCAACTCTTGAACACTTACTAGATGGCAGGTGCTGTATCAGATGCTTTCACATATGCACTTTCACTGAGATATGGCAATGAGAGAAAAAACATCCTATGCATGGGGAAAAGAGGGAACTATATCAAAATACTAACCATTTATGTGTCAGATGATGAGAGCCCCCTTTCCAGTTCCCCACAATTTTTAACCATAAATATAATATGGTTATATTAACTTTATAATAAAAAACAAATTTGATTGAAAGTTAAATAAATAAGTTGGATTTCTGGGTAAAAATCCACCCATCCTAGAGTGTGGAAAGTATACTACCATTAAGTCAAGCCAAACTATGCACTGAGCATGTAAATAGAAAAAGAAAATATAACAACTCTAAGTGTATATAGATATGTAATCTTGCAATTATAAAACCAGAAGAAAGAGAACATGAAAGAAACTATACAGGTGATCTCGACCACAGACAGATTAAATAAGAACAGAGATATGTGAAATTGTTAAGAATGCTGTAGGTCATTCTCCTTCTTAATTATAAAGTTGACTACTAAGATGTTTTGTGTGTGTGGCCTACAAACATACAATGTACTAAGTCCTCTCTTCTATAAAATCTTTCAGACATCTGCCCATCTGTTACATACTTTTTTACATTTACTACATTGTTTTCTTTCTTTTAGGCATGTATTTTTATTTAAACAATACTTTATTTGCCTTTAGGGTGTTTCAAAGGTAACAGTAGGTTTTCTTTTTTTTTTCCTAAATGAAGTAGTATCTCATTTCAGGCCACTTGGGTTCTAAGCAATCTAAATTCCCAATTAATCTCTTCCAAATATACATATCCAGTTTTCATTCTGTTCACAAATGAAACCCTAACCCAAATACCTCAAATGTAATTTCAGGGGAGAAATACTGTTCAAAAACCTAGATAATGCATTCCTTCGCTGATGCTAAATATAGTCATCTCAAGATGACATACATTTTGACAATGATCAGTCTTACATATCAAATTTTCAAAAATAGCACAGATTCCATTTTCAATGAGTAGGAAAAATTGCTATTCACTACATTTCAGCTTCAAATGGATTTAAAAGTGTGACTCTTTCATGAAAATGGAAATTACATCAATACTGTATCAACGTAAATTGGATTTAAAAGAATTTTGTTGTGGTTTTTGCTTAGGGCTCTTTAAGGGAGTCGTGGCAGACAAAATACAGAATTGCCCACATTTTTCTTTCAAGTATTCCCATCCAGAATATAAAATATCTTCAAAAATAGGGGGCTAATAGCTGTGAGAAAGAATCTGACTTAACTACATTAAGTAATCAAAGTTCATTTATACTAAATATACCTCCTCAAAAAAAACCCTGTCCCTCAATTTGGTTGATAATGCACTTTTCCACCCTACCGGGCCTCAAAACTCAAAAGAATTTCAGAGACTTATGTGTATTCTGAGTTTTCTTATGGCAACAATTTAACCTGTAAAAGGATTGGCGGAGAATAATGTGGTTCACTCAATGACGGGTGACTAAGATGGTATAAATACCTAAGTTTATATAATCATGCTACCCAACACATAGTTATGTTGTGACTCGAAGGCCAATGGGCCCATACATGAATTCATTAACAAAATTAAGCTGGTGAATGATGCTCCTGTTGCTTTGCTCATGGAACTAATTTCTTTCTTATTATGGCTTAACTTCTTTTCTTTACCTGCCTCCAGCCCAAGGACAGACATTTTGTTAGGGCATATCCTTATGCTATTTTTATCTTGTTCTCATTCTATCCTCCCTCTCTGTCTCTCTCTCCCACTCTCTCTTCACCCCACCCCCCCTTCCAACCTCTTCGTTCGCATTATGGACCTTAAATTAAATAAATATGAAATGAAGATCTTGAAGTCATTGCGATAATCAACTAACCTATCAACTAGGTTATTTTCTTTATAAACGCCATTAACAATAATTTTTTAGCATTTGTAGAGCTTTGCAGAGTTTACAAACAGTTGGAATGGCTCGGCGTTTTCAAAAAGCATACAGAGAAGGGAGGTCTCGAGAGGTGACTACATCATTCACTCCAACTTCCAGCTCTAGTTGCACAACTCCCAACATCCGACATAGGTTAGAATCACTAAAAACTAGTCTGGAGGGAGGGGGCAGATGATGGGCTGTTAAATCACATTTCAGTCCCCAGCCTCCACAGGGACCGATCAGGAATGACTGCTCTTAAAAACAACAGGCACTGCCGGCGGAGACGGAGACCGCGCCGGGGGCACGTGGTGGGGGACGACACGGCACTTTACCTGCCGGGACCCCTGGGACAGAGCAAGGGGACCGGCACCCGCTCCACCGCCGTAGGGCTCACTACCTGCAGGACCGAGAAAGCTCCCGAAACTGCACAGACAGGGCGCAAGCCGAGCTGAAGCTGCGGAGCCGGGCAAGGAAATCGTGGCCGGGAGCCCGAGGCCGGTGACCATGGAGGGACAGCCAGGCCGATCCCGGTCCGCCCTCCGCCAAGCCCGCGGAAGCGGCTCCGAGGGCCGTTTCGCTCGCGCCGGCAGACCAGCGCGTCGCCACAGCTGGATGGAGCCGGGCCAGGAGCCGGGGCGCGCGTCCCCGCCGCCCCAGGGGAGCCAACGGCTCCATCTCGGCCGCCCCCTCCCCTCGTCCCCCCGACTCCTCTCACCCGCCTCGAGCCGGCGACACGCGAAGGTCCGGGGTGCGCGCTGGCAGGCTCTGGGCGCCGGGGTGTGGTCAGGGGTCCTGGCGCTCCGGCCGCCGCCGCTCCAGCCGCTACGAGCCCTCTGGCCGCCGCCGGCTCCAGCAGCAAGTTTCCATAAAAGTCCTGGTGTGCAGCCTGTTCCCGCATTCCAGGCGGGCCCAACGCCGGCTGCAGCTGTTCCAAAACACGAGGCCAGTTCCCCCAACCCCCCGCCTCCGCCGTGTGGCCCGGAGAGGGGTGGAGAGTCCAGGAGGAAGGCGGGCGAGGGGGGCGGTGGCTGCCAACTTTCCGCCGGGACCTGCGGGTCGCCCGGCTCTGGGTCCCTGCGCTGACCCCCTCCCCGCGGGTCCCCCTCCACCTCGCGGCGGGGTCCGGGGAAGGCACGCTGCCTCCCTTGTGGGAAACGGGTGCTACCGGAATGGGGTTCAGAAACAGGCGGCGGCTGCCTCGCCGCGACCCGCAGCCGCTTTGCGCTGGGCCCGCTTCTCAGCTGCCTTACCGGTCCTGGTGTCTAAGAAGCCGAAGCACTGCCTTATCTTCTTCATCCAGAGCGTCGACTCTTGGCCAACCTTCCTTTTACTGTTGAGAGCACAGGGCAGCAGACCGGGGACCACTTCATTTGTCTGTTGCTCTCCTTTTCTTGGTTCTGGTCTTCAAACTCCAAAGAGAATGGCTGATAGAGAAAAGTGGAAGAAAGAGGGGGGAGGGGGCGGGGAGGAGGAGGCATAAAAATAAATAATATTTATATAATCTTCCAATTTTCCTTAATTGAAGGCAAATCATCTCTGGTCTTTCTAAACCTACATTAATGCATCTTGCGAATATTAGCACCACAGAACTTTTCAATCTGGACCACCAGACTGCCAATTAAATCCATCAGACAACCTACATTAAAACCTGAAATACTAATCCAGTGGTGACATTTTCCTGGTGGGGAGACCTTCAGTTCTGCACTGCGTGCATAAAATGAATATAAATTTAATGAATGAGTGAATGAATTAACAAAATCGAACTAGCATCCACACAGATAAGCCAGGGACAACTACCTCCAATTTCCAGCCCTGGGCACAGTGGTGCTCAGGTTATATTTTCAGGGATTCTGAAAAGGCCTTCTCGTCTTAACTAAAACTTTCCTTCTCCATCCCATCCCCGTACACTATTTACTCGGGATGGAAATTCTTTTAAGAGGTATAAACCATTCATTCTTCAATTAGAGAAAAGTTCTAGATTGGTAATTAAGACAGCTATTTAAACTTACTCTAATACAGGTTAGCGTGGCCTGGATGATCTAGCTTGTTCCCTTGCACCCGTCAATACCATCACCCTAACCTTCTTCAGTTCATGGAATTTTCCGTGGTCATTCTGGCTGCAGGGCCTTTGCATAAGCTGTTCCCTCTGCATGAAATTCTTTCCCTGGACTCTTCACCTACCTAACTTCAACATATGGTTTTGCTGTCTGCTTATATGTTGCTCTCTCAGAGAAGCCTTCCTTTTACCCCAATCTTTATCAGTCCCCCCATTATAAATTCTCACTCCACCCTTTTCTTTCTTACACTTACCAATTTATAATTAACACATTTATATTTATGACTTAAAGGAGTAGAAACTGTCTTAACTGATCCACTCAGATTCACCAGATACAATAAAGCTCTTCATTCTTCCTATACACTCTGCTAGCTACCCACAGCATGCAAGGCCTACCTCTTCTCCCCTCAATTCATCATTCATTCATTCAACAAATATTCAGTTCTAGATACTTAGGATACAGCAGTCACAAAACAAATAAAAAGCCCTGCCATCATGGGACATACATTTTAGTGGAAGAGGGCAGCCGGTAAGCAAATAAACAACTAAGTGATATGCATTAGAGATAAACCAGAGCAGAAAAGTAGGGAATGATGGGAACGGAGTGGGAGAAAAATGGTCCAGAAGGTGCAAAAGCCCCAGGAAGGATCCTATCTGACATGTTCTAGGAAGAGCAAGAAGGCTTCTGTGGGTGAAGCTGAGTAGGCAAAGGGTGAAATAATACTGAGTGGAGTGGGGCAGGAGACAGACTGTGAGAAACCTTTTTTACATTGTAAGGACTTTGGCTTTTACTCGAGTAAGATGGGTGGCCACTGGTGGATTGTGAACAAAGCAGTGACATAATCTGACATTTTTAACATGTTCACTCTGGCCAATGTGCTGCAAACACACTAAATGAAGCAGGGAGACCAATTAGGAGGCTTCCAAAATAATCAGGATGAAAGGTAATGGGAGTTTGGACCAAGATGATAGTTCTGTAGGCAGTGAGAAATGCTTGGCGTATTTTTTTTCTTGGTACTTTTTAAAAAGTGGAACTGGTGTATAAGAATGCCAGAGATTTCTGTGCATTAATTTTGTATCCTGCTACTTTACCAAATTCATTGATTAGCTCTAGTAGTTTTCTGGTAGCATCTTTAGGATTCTCTATGTATAGCATCATGTCATCTGCAAACAGTGAAAGCTTTACTTCTTCTTTTCCGATTTGGATTCCTTTTATTTCTTTTTCTTCTCTGATTGCTGTGGCTAAAACTTCCAAAACTATGTTCAATAAGAGTGGTGAGAGTGGGCAACCTTGTCTTGTTCCTGATCTTAGTGGAAATGGTTTCAGTTTTTCACCATTGAGGACGATGTTGGCTGTGGGTTTGTCATATATGGCCTTTATTATGTTGAGGAAAGTTCCCTCTATGCCTACTTTCTGCAGGTTTTATTTATTTATTTATTTTTCGGTACACGGGCCTCTCACTGCCATAACCTCTCCCACTGTGGAACACAGGTTCCGGACGGCAGGCTCAGCAGCCATGGCTCACAGGCCCAGCCGCTCTGCAGCATGCAGGATCCTCCCGGACCGGGGCATGAACCTGTGTCCCCTACATCGGCAGGCGGACCCTTAACCACCAGGGAAGCCCTCTGCAGGGTTTTTATCATAAATGGGTGTTGAATTTTGTCAAAAGCTTTCTCTGCATCTATTGAGATGATCATATCGTTTTTCTCCTTCAATTTGTTAATATGGTGTATCACATTGATTGATTTGCGTATACTGAAGAATCTTTGCATTCCTGGAATAAACCCCATTTGATCATGGTGTATGATCCTTTTAATGTGCTGTTGGATTCTGTTTGCTAGTATTTTGTTGAGGAGTTTTGCATCTATGTTCATCAGTGACATTGGCCTGTAGTTTTCTTTCTTTGTGACATCTTTGTCTGGTTTTGGTATCAGGGTGATGGTGGCCTTGTAGAATGAGTTTGGGAGTGTTCCTCCCTCTGCTATATTTTGGAAGAGTTTGAGAAGGATAGGTGTTAGCTCTTCTCTAAATGTTTGATAGAATTCGCCTGTGAAGCCATCTGGTTTTGTTTGCTGGAAGAGTTTTAATCACAGTTTCAATTTCAGTGCTTGTGATTGGTCTGTTCATATTTTCTATTTCTTCCTGGTTCAGTCTCAGCAAGTTGTGCATTTCTAAGAATTTGTCCATTTCTTCCAGGTTGTCCATTTTATTGCCATAGAGCTGCTTCTAGTAATCTCTCATGGCATTCTTACACACTAGTGATGAAAAATCTGAAAGTGAAATTAAAAAATCACTCCCATTTACCATTGCAACAAAAAGAATAAAATATCTGGGAATAAACCTATCTAAGGAGACAAAAGACCAGTATGCAGAAAATTGTATGACACTGATGAAAGAAATTATAAAGATGATACAAATAGATGGAGAGATATACCATGTTCTTGGATTGGAAGAATCAACATTGTGAAAATGACTCTACTACCCAAAGCAATCTACAGATTCAATGCAATCCCTATCAAACTACCACTGGCATTTTTCACAGAACTAGAACAAAAAATTTCACAATTTGTATGGAAACACAAAAGACCCCGAATAGCCAAAGCAATCTTGAGCAAGAAAAATGGAGCTGGAGGAATCAGGCTTCTGGACTTCAGACTATACTACAAAGCTACAGTAATCAAGACATTATGGTACTGGCACAAAAACAGAAATATAGATCAATGGAACAGGATAGAAAGCCCAGAGATAAACCCACGCACATATGGTCACCTTATCTTTGATAAAGGAGGCAAGAATATACAGTGGAGAAAAGACAGCCTCTTCAATAAGTGGTGCTGGGAAAACTGGACAGGTACATGTAAAAGTATGAAATTAGAACACTCCCTAACACCATACACAAAAATAAGCTCAAAATGGATTAAAGACCTCAATGTAAGGCCAGACACTATCAAACTCTTAGAGGAGAACATAGGCAGAACACTCTATGACATAAATCACAGCAAAATCATAGCAAGATCCTTTTTGACCCACCTCCTAGAGAAATGGAAATAAAAACAAAAATAAACAAATGGGACCTAATGAAACTTCAAAGCTTTTGCACAGCAAAGGAAACCATAAACAAGACCAAAAGACAACCCTCAGAATGGGAGAAAATATTTGCAAATGAAGCAACTGACAAAGGATTAATCTCCAAAATATACAAGCAGCTCATGCAGCTCAATAACAAAAAAACAAACAACCCAATCCAAAAATGGGTAGACCTAAATAGACATTTCTCCAAAGATGATATACAGATTGCCAACAAACACATGAAAGAATGCTCAACATCATTAATCATTAGAGAAATGCAAATCAAAACTACAATGAGATATCATCTCACACTGGTCCGAATGGCTGTCACCAAAAATCTACAAACAATAAATGCTGGAGAGGGTATGGAGAAAAGGGAACCCTCTTGCACTGCTGGTGGGAATGTAAATTGATACAGCCACTATGGAAAACAGTATGGAGGTTCCTTAAAAAACTACAAATAGAACTACCATATGACCCAGCAATCCCACTACTGGGCATATACCCTGAGAAAACCATTATTCTAAAAGAGTCATGTACCAAAATGTTCATTGCAGCTCTATTTACAACAGCCAGGACATGGAAGCAACCTAAGTGTCCACCAACAGATGAATGGATAAAGAAGATGTGGCACATATATACAATGGAGTATTACTCAGCCATAAAAAGAAATGAAATTGAGTTATTTGTAGTGAGGTGGATGGACCTAGAGTCTGTCATACAGAGTGAAGTAAGAAAGAGCAAAACAAATACCGTATGCTAACACATATACACGGAATCTAAGAAAAAAAAAAAGTCATTAAGAACCTAGGGGTAAGACAGGAATAAAGACACAGACCTACTAGAGAATGGACTTGAGGATATGGGGAGGGGGAAGGGTAAGCTGTGACAAAGTGAGAGAGTGGCATGGACATATATACACTACCAAACGTAAAACAGATAGCTAGTGGGAAGCAGCCGCATAGCACGGGGAGATCAGCTTGGTGCTTTGTGACCACCTAGAGGGGTGGGATAGGCAGGGTGGAAGGGAGGGAGACGAAGAGAGAAGAGATATGGGAACATATGTATATGTATAACTGATTCACTTTGTTATAAAGCAGAAACTAACACACCATTGTAAAGCAATTATACTCCAATAAAGATGTTTAAAAAAAAAAGTGGAACTGGTAGGATTTTGGTAACAGATTCAGTGTGAGATGTGAGGAAAAGAAGTTTTGGGCCTGAGGAACTGGAAAAATGTTTTCATTTACTGGGATGAGAAAGATGGGGAGGAGGTTTAGGCTGGTGTGGTCAGGAGATCCGTTTTGGACATGCTAAGTTTGAGAAGACTATTAGAAATCCAAGATTTGTCTATCTGTGTAAACATTCCTTGTATAGTTATCATGAGTCGATTAGATTTGTTCTCACTCTCGATTACATCAGTTGCATGTTACTGAAATTACACAAACATTACAAAAAGGAAGAAATACCAAAGCAAAAATAAACAGTTAATAGTTTTTATAAAAGCTAAGTCGAATGCTTGAAGACGTAATAAAAGCAAATAGCTTATAAACATTACCATCAAGCTAGGTGTGGGGAAGACAAATGTAAGATTGGGTAGAAAATTATGAAAACCTAGGGGGATTTGGGACTCATTGCTTTTCATGTAACTTTTTCTCCTTTAAATAAGGGAAACTGGAAAACCCAGATGATGATTTTGAGGTATAGTTTCTACAACAAAGACATCTCAGAATACCCAGTAGATCCATACTCCCAGTAAAGGCCTTCCCCCTCCCTCAAAAGATTGGTCCAAGAATGTGCACATATTCATTTAAAATTAAAATGTCTACATTATCTATATACAATTTATTATGATTCCCTGTTGTGATATCCAGTCACCAAGATAACCCCAAATGATCCCACCTCCTAGTCTTTCCACCCTTGTGTAATCTCCTCCCACACTGTGTCAGGGTTGGTCGGTGTGACTAATAGAATATGGCACAAGTGATGGTATGTCCTGTTCAAGTCTAGGTTATAAAAGATACTGTGTCTTTTGCCTTGATATCTCTTGGATTACTCACTCTGGGGAAAGCCAGCTGCTGTATTTTAAAGATACTCAGGCAGCTCTGTTAAGAGGCCCACGTGGCAAGGACCTAAAGCCCCCTGACAACAGCCATGCGAGTGAGCAAATCTTGGAAGCAAATCTTCCAGCCCTAGTCAAACCTTCAGATGACTGCAGTCTCAGGACAGACCCTAAAACCCTGGACAACTAGAACCAGCCGTTCCTAAATTCCCAACCCTCAGAAACTATGGGAGACAATGTTCGTTGTTTAAAGCTGCTAAATTTGGGGATATTTTTTTACGCAGCAATAGATAACAAATGCACCCGCTTTAACCTACTTTAAAAAAAATTATCCATCTGCTACCACGTTAAGCACTCAGTCCTTTTTAAAGTCCCTGGGCCTATTCTCTCACAGTGTTATTAAATAAAAGAATTAGCAAAATTCCAGAAGTCACATATTTCAGGTGCTTTCAAATGTCGAAGTTCTTCTCTATATTTAAGTGTTATGGTATTATTTCAGATAGCAAATTACAAAAGTTCTGTAATTTCCTATATATAAGTATACTTTGTGAAAGCCTTTTGTGACACACATAAGAGACAGTTAAAAGCAAAACGCTGAGGTGGTATCTGATATACCAGTTGCCTTGCTGAGGCTTTTAAGTACAGAATAAAAAGCATCATAGAAGGAAGGTTTCCTTTTTTTTTTTTTTTTCCCCCTGTACTGGAATTCAGTCCTTTCCTGCCCAAACGATAAAGGTTACTTAGGGGTTTTTCACTGTTCAAAGGTAGTAAAAAAACAAAAAAAGAACCTCATCAGACAAAAGAGCTGAGCAGCCTGATCAAAGATGTCAGTAGCATGAGGAGAGAAAGAGATTAAAGGAGAAGTGGCAGGTTAAAGTATTACAGAATACAGAGTGTAGGAAGAAACACTACATAAAAAATAGAAGTCAAAAGCAAGAACAGTAGGAAAGACAGCTGGATAAACCAAGTGAGTTTATAATGATTTCCAGCAAAGCCCTACAAAGAGTGTAACAATAGGACACTGAGACTCTTGTAGAGGAGTATTTTAGACAAACATAAAAATTCGGAGCGACATGTTTAAAGGGCAAAATATTAAGTTCACGTAGCAGGGTCAACGAGGACGGCATGAGACAACAGGAGGATGGCAGATGACAAAGAAAACAGAAGATGAGACTGAGACATGGATCAGGTTTCCCATTCCATCTCCAACCCTATATCCTTGCTAGGAAAAAATTTCACCCATATTTGTATGGTTCGTTTATTAAGTAATATACTTAAGTTTATGTTTAGTTTAACAGTCTAAAAGTATAACTATACACATTTATCTATACAGTACAGGTTTATTCTAAAATAAACCTCTTCATTAAAAAGTCCCAAATCGAGAATACTGTTTTTATAACGAGGTAAACCCTTCTCACCATTCGGTGTCTTCAGTGGTGTCCAGGCGGCATCCCTCTCCTTGACTAAATGTATCTGAACCAAGAAGTGGTGGGCAAGGGGCATGTCTGAATAGGGAAGGATGCACGTACATCAATAAGATAAATTTATATTGTGTTTGATGGCAATTTTAACCAAAACACTTTAAATTATTAATAAAAAAACACAAGTACTTTGCCTTTATTGATCACAAAACTGTTTTCTCTCCCAGTTAGTACATAAAGAAAACATACTTTTACACTTGATTTCAGTATTTCTGCAGCGTTCTGTATTCTCCATGCCTGTATATGTGGTCTTATGGAGACTGAAAGCTCCCATAAGGTAGGTAGGGTTTGCTGAGACAAGTGTGACCTCGCAAATATATATAAGCATTGTATAAAATATTCAATACATCAGCAAGATGTACCATCACTTTTTTATTTGGCAGAAGTAGAAATACAGCCATGTTACAGTGCTTATTTTGGCTAAAGAGCCAGTGCTATTTTTTTCTGCTACTGTAGTGTTTCACTTTTACATATATTCATAAGTGCAGTCCTTACATATAGGAAATAGACACATTTACTGATATCAGCCAAGTAAAGCTAATACACGGTTGTTCTCAAACTAAGCAAAACAATAACATAATATAATCATTAGGAACAAAGAAAGGATGCCCTTATTTCCATTAATCACAGACTATACAAATTCTTAAGTCTCACATACAGAGGTATTTCTAAATTTGATTAATCCAAGCAAAAAAAATATATTTTTTAATTCAGCCTATTTCTTACAACCACTTTGAAATATATATTCCAAATAATTTCCTAATATGTGTTCATATTAAAATAAAAGCAAATTATGTTATGAACATAATTTAAAATTTCTAATTATGAAATGTCACAGAGAAGTATGTTAAATGTTACTTTGGCATTCCACATCTCACATTTAAAGGAATGATAAACTAAAGAATTCTTTTGTAATGCAAATAATCACTCCCTAGATAATCATTTACATGGAAAATATTATATCTTAAGGCAAGAAAAAGTTTGTAAATATTTTTTATGAAGTCAGTTAATTCAACAAATTAATAGAATCACAATAAATATATACAAATAAAAAATTTTTTTATGAGAAGGAAAAAGTTCTTTGGAGCTGACTATAACACTATGAAAAACTTGCCTTCTTTTTAAAAAGAATCTCATTTTGACATTTAATAAACATATCACAATCCTGCAAGAATAAATAACTAGCCTTTTAGTTGAACAAAGATGTAGAGAAACCAAAATAGAAAAAAAAAATCATCAAATATAAATCACCTGAACACTTATCTTTTTTCTTCCAGAAAACAGGAGGAAAAAAAATGCATTTTCTCATGATTAATTCAAGGTCCTCTTATAATTCACATAGGGAAGTAGATGGTAGAACTCACTGTGGCAAAGGCAATATTCTGATAATACTACCATGAAGAAGTGTTAAATAGGGTTTTATCCTAAAAGGCTCTGGACTAATTTACTTACTTTTTATTTTTTAAAACTGCTTTTAACCCAATTTCAAGGCACAGTGAAATTGGAACATACGCCTCAAGTACTCTTCAGTGGTCAGAAACATTTTTAAGAGCTGTTTCTTTAGAAAGGTCAAGTTTCTTCCCTTATAATAGAGAGGGTTTTTTCTATACCTATTACCTTGAAATTCTATTTGGTCATTCTTGTCTCTTAAGTCAAAGGCCACATAGAAAGCCTCTTACTAAGGTAGTAGCTTCTGAAATGATGAGAAACTAACCAACCTCAAGCACTGAATTTGAGGTTGATATGCTCTTAAATATGGGCAATTTCTTTTTTTCTTTTAAGGTGAAGTGTAAAAGAAAAAACACCTTCTGGAAAGCCATTCATCTTACCTGATGAAATAAATTTCCCAGAGTTGTTTCATGTACTAGCAGCATTATTAAATAGTGCAATTCTTCAAAACAGATTTCAAACAATATCCTCCTCAAATAATAAAGTAATTAAGTTTACTTATAGCGTTGTTTATAAAACCACAGCTTAAAACATTCAGCCCCCAAACAGGAAAATTAACATAAGCAATAACTATCTTGCTTATACAATGATGGGAATAGGTGTGTGCACACGTGTGTACGTGTGTGAATCATTCAAGGCCGGTGGTACCTCAACAAGAAACCAAAATACAGGATACAAATTAAAAAAGTAAAATATTACATAATGCAATTTTTAGCTTTGATACCTCTAAAGATATTCCTCCATCAACAATAAGAATTATGAACAGCCAAGTGTTAAATTAAGAATATATGTAATATGTGTAAGAAAAGTCAAGGAACTATATACCCAAAAAATATTAGAGCAATATTTCATATTGTTTAATGTTGTAACCTATACATTATGGAACACAGTACATGCAAACAGCATAAAGGTTCTGAATGTCCTATTTTGTAACTAATATTACATAAATTTGGCACATATATAAACTTAAAACCTTAAAAGATTATGCTTCTTTCCCCACTTTTCATTTTCTATTCATTCATCAGAAACTAGGCACTTTAAAAATGCATTTAAAAAAATATATTTTAGATCCTTCTGGATAACTCACTCCTAAAATCAATAAAGCCCACTTTAGGAGCAAAATCAACAAATCCAATCTATTGTTTTACTCAGACAGCCACTCTAAATAAGTGGCATATGATTTACACACAAAATTAATACAACTCTGAAAGTATCTAATATACTCTGAAGAACCTTATTCATATGAACAACCCACTTGTTCATACATCTATCATAAAGGACAGGAAACATACTTCCATACCATTAAAAAATATTTTGTTTTATTTTCGGGGGAAAAACCTTCAAGACCTCCCTAAGATTCAAAGTATCAATGAATAACTTAAAAATATGGTTATAATATGACAAATTCTCAGTGTGCTAAGTTCTCTATAGAAACAACTAAAAGCCAGTTTTGCACAAGGAGAAAGAAGAAATGATTTTACTGTATCAAGATTCATACCCTAGGATGTGGGGAGATGGTCTCAAAACTACATGGAAAAATTTTAATTGCCTGTCATAGTTAATAAGTGTTATATTTTTAATCAATATTCATTCAAGGGAAATGTTCTAATCTATACCAAGATAAAAGAAATTTCTTCAGTCTCTCTATTGTAACATAGGACCAACTGTAATGTATTTTGGAAACTTCAGTAAATCTAATATAAACTTGTAAACTTCTCAGTGGCAATTCGTTAAAATGTTCTGTAACGATACCCGGCTATTACAATTTCTTTGATTCAAATACTTAAGCAAATGCACAAGCAATAACATAAGCAGTAAGTATTAAACACCACTACTGCCTAAATTTGATTAAACAACAAATAACTTTACAATTAAAAATACATTTTCAGGCAAAGTTAACTTTGTTGACACTAGGAGTAATATATTCTTGCATGTGTGGGCCATAAAATTCTTGGCTAAAGTATATATATTCCAGGTGCAAAGCATAAAAACAAAGCTTTTGAGAATGAAACTGGACATTTCAGACAGCTTCAAGACAACAAATCAATTAACTCCCAAGTACTGGTTTCAATTCAAGCAGTATTTCTGTAAAATATACATTTCACAAAGATTATTACCTAAAGATTAAAAAAAAAGCACTTTGGATACACTACATGGGGACTCAATGACAGAACTTCTGTGTAAGTACAGTACAATCACTCATTCTTTACTAGGTTTTTTTTCCCTCCCTGAGTCCATATCCACCAATTCTGTGTAATATATGTTACAAAATCAATAGTTACCTTAAAATATTTCATAGCACACTGAAATTGTCTGATGTTTATGATACTTATTGTACTTTGGCTTCTAATAGGCCACTGGGCATAACATGACTATGACTACTTATACAGCTACTTGTATGCCTCAGTGCATCGGCTCCAAGATAGGCCATTAAAAGTTCAGTGCGGCGAATAAGCAACTGCATGAGGTCTTCAGCCAAAGTCTCTATACTGGAGTAGCGCACCTTCTCAAAATCAAAAATGTCTTTGAGAAAGAAAAGAACTTGATTCTGGAAAATGAACACAAAACAAATTGGCACTTATTAGACCAAAATTATATTAAAACTAAATAGTTACTAATATTGTAACAAACAATGAATTAGGGGTCAGTTCCACTACTAATTTCAAATCTCAATAGAAAAGGAACCTTGAACAAGTGATTAAACCTTTTTGGGGAGTCTCATTTTCTTTTTCTGTAAAATAAGGGATAATTACTACCTGTCATTTTTACTACTCAGGGCTGATGTAATGATTAAAAAAAAAAAATCTCAGGAGGGTGGGAGGGAGATGCAAGAGGGAGGAGATATGGGGACACATGTTTATGTATAGCTGATGCACTTTGTTATACAGCAGAAACTAACATACCATTGTAAAGCAATTATACTCCAATAAAGATGTTAAAAAAAAAATCTCTGGGAAATGCTGGTAAATACTAAAGCATGTATAAACCTAAGGGGCTACTATTAGTCCTTTCCCAATAATTGAAGTTTTCATTGTTACCTATGGGCACTGGTACTACTTTAAGACAGGAAAGTAAACTATTTCCAATAATTATAACTTATAAATTTCAAATGTACCAAAAATGACTTGACATGTGAAAAATAAAAATAATTTCAGGTCTCAAATCAGTGGAAGATCATGAAGAATATTTCACTTCAGTAACTTAATACTTATGCTGAAACCCATTTTAAGCAACTTGTATACTACTAAGTAAGTCTCAGATTGTTATGCCATGATGGAAAACAAAGTAATTCCAAAGAACAAAAAAAAGGAATATTTAATTTCTATCCTACAGAAATCAACTGTTAAGAGGTACTAAGAAGGCACAGTTCATAGATTTCATTGGATTTTATATCTGGAAGGGTCGCTGGCGATCAACCTGTATGGTCCCCTCATTTTATGAAGAGGAGGAGGACAAAGCATGATTTGCCCACAATCAGAGTGCTCGTTAATAGCATACTTAATTCCCAGTCCAAACTTTTCCCTCTAAACACATACCTTACATTTGAGAGGTCAAGTAAATTAATCAAAAATTGAGTTTTCAACGACAGGAAAAAAAAAATGTCCTAAACCATTTACATAAATGTTACATTAACGGCACATAAAATAATTTAATTTTTTAAGTGAAGGGTATAGAGTAACATCCAAAGTTTCAAACATCAAAAACTTCCAAATTCATACTTATGTTTACTTTTATTTGCTCCTTGAAACTCAGCCTAAATTCAGGACTATTAAATAGTGTGACTTTTCTTGGCACTGTGCCAGGCAGAAATTTCTGCAACAAGCTGCAATTTGTGTTTTGGTAAATTTAAACTGCTGACTTTGGAATACAATTTTAAACTCCCACCTTATTTCTCACAGCTGGCATTTTATCATTCATATTACCTTTAACTAGAACTTATTTCTAAATTGCCACATGTGCAATAAAGACATATTATTTGTTTTACAAATTTCAGAAGTGTCCAGGCATGCAGAACTGTCTATAGCAATTTGTTTAACATTGTAACACACATAAGAACATGTACACATTACAGAAGGAACTGATAAGGTGAATGGACTTGTTGAATCTTCTCCAGGATAAAACACCAAATCTATATAATACTGTTTCACTGGCATGGGTGACCTTTATAATCTTACATTTAAATAACATTCTTCTACAAAACCAAACAGAATAAAACTTTATCCGTTTTTCAGTTTAGAAAAAAGAAATGATTCAATGACTGAACATACCTTAAAGAAGCAACATAAGTCATAGAGAGAATTTCTAGGACCCAAAAAACCCCAGGCTAGGACAGGGCTGATGTGCTCACAAATGGCATAAAAATGGGCAAAAAATCCATCTGGGATCTGTTACGAAGTAAAGGAGAATCAAGTTATTTTTACCTTCTTGCATTTGCTTGCTATCCATCATATGACCAGCTCTTTTTAAGGATAGACCAAGGGTCAATGATAAGCTAGCCTAATAAGACAGTTAATACACTTAACAAGTAACTGTTAGAGTCACAGAATGCTTTAAGTAGATTTCATATCCTAGCCAACAGTCTCAATTTGCTGAAAACATTATTTCTTAAAGGCACTTTTACCTCATAAAAAAGCAATCACAGTGCTGTAACCAAGCAATAACAAGAATGCTACAATGTTCCTTAGCAATATAATTTTTAGGATGAATGAGACCAACATGGTTTTAGCTAGTTCAGTAGAATTTAAGAAATTCTACTCAATCACTTAATTAGATTATCTGAAAAAGACTAAAATGAATTTTTAATTGATTAAGCACAAAAATATGCTTACTAGAATTCTAACTTTTAGTTAAGGAACCAGATATTATTGAAGCATTTAATTAGGCAATGCACCTTCTTGTGAAATAGTAATACATACAGTTGTGATTTAGGAAACTCTCTAAGTTTATTAATAACTTTCTAAATCTCCTTTGTTAAATAACATCCTGTGAGATTTTGTCATAGCATCTACTGGGGATAAGTATGCCTTAAGATCCTGTCTCTTGGAGGAGTTATCTTCTATTTTACAGGCTCCAAGACATCTTTTAAACCTCAAATTAAAAATATATTATAACAGCAGTTACCACTTAATGAGTACCCACTATATACCAGATAATATGCTAGGTTCTATTTGATTTAATAAGACGTTCCTGAAAAATTAGGTCATGTTAGTATCATTTTAACATGTAAAAAGTGAGACTTCAGAGGGGTTAAAAAACCTATCCTGGGCTTCCCTGGTGGCGCAGTGGTTGAGAGTCCGCCTGCCGATGCAGGGGACACGGGTTTGTGCCCTGGTCTGGGAGGATCCCACATGCCGCGGAGCAGCTGGGCCCGTCAGCCATGGCCACTGGGCCTGCGTGTCCGGAGCCTGTGCTCCATAACGGGAGAGGCCACAACAGTGAGAGGCCCACATACCGCAAAACAAAACAAAACAAAACAAAAAACCTATCCTAACTCACATACAGCTAGTTAGTAAAGGCCAAAAAGTTATCACAGATACATGGACTGTAGTCTAAGAGATGATCTGCATATATTAAAATTCTAAATCCCATACTTATATTAACTATATATATTAACTATAATAGGAATTCAGACAGGTATGAAGTTAGCATAGGCTGAAGTAGAAGAGTCATGCTTCATCAAGGAATAACGTGAACTGAAACAGTAGGTAAAATTTATTTAAGTAGACAGGATAGAGTATGACATTCCAGGATAGGAAATAGTTCCCCAAGACGTAAGATATATAGCTATCTGTGGATACAGGAAGAATATTAGTCCAAGGCATGAGATTTATACTAAGAAGAAATAAGGTTAGGTATAATGATAATAATATTACTATCATTATTATTATGGAAACTACTACTTATTAAACTTTTTTATATTTACTCTTAATTTTATGTTTTGTCTCATTTCATCTTTACAGCAGCTCTATGAGGTAGGTATTAACTTCATTTTGCAAACAGGAAAACTGAAGGTCAGCTGACAGTAACTTGCCTATGATCATAATGGCTAGTGCGAAAATCAAACCTAAGTCTACAAGTCTGTTCCCCAGCCCTAAACCAGTGGTTCTCAGACGTTAGAGTTTCTAATCATTTGGGGAGCTTGCTAAAAACACAGGGTCTTTAGAATCATTTTTTATACAATTTTTAAAGGTTACATTCCATTTACAGTTATTACAAAATATTGGCTATACTCCCCATGTTGTACAATACAACCCTGTACAACATCTTTGAAACAAGAATTATGCAAATATATGGTTTCCAGAATTATTTTTAACAAGCACCTTCTGCAGATGCTGTGAGAACTATGCTCCAGAAACACTGCACTTGGCAATACTATCTCAAAGGTATAAGACTCAGACTTAGAAATATGGACATGACAAAATACTGTAGGTCAGTGGGCAAATGATAATAAAATAATAATAACCTATAGGTGCATACTGCACTGTGTCAAGCACTGTTCTAAGACACTACATTTAACCCTCAAAAAACCCCATGAGGTGGAAACTATGCTCTTCTTTAGAGATGAGAAAACTAAGGCATAGAGAGGTCAAGACTTGCCTGAGGTCATAGCTGGTAGGTGGCATCTGAACTCAGGCAGCCTCACCCCAGAGTCCATCCTCCTTTACCACAGGAGTGTATGTGAGAGCAGTGTGTGGTGGGTGAGATAGCCTGGAGGGTGCGGAGCGTGCGAGCAGGATATGACTTTGAGATGTTTTTTGGTAGGCGCTCTCAGTTGAATAAACCAGCTAATCAATCATCATTTCTCAACTGGATTACATGAAGTGGAATCCACTATGCTAAACAATTTTTTTTTTTTTTTTTTGCTGTACGTGGGCCTCTCACTGTTGTGGCCTCTCCCATTGTGGAGCACAGGCTC
Organism: Orcinus orca; assembly: GCF_937001465.1. Lineage (NCBI taxonomy): Eukaryota > Metazoa > Chordata > Mammalia > Artiodactyla > Delphinidae > Orcinus > Orcinus orca. Next base: position 144,855,094 of record NC_064559.1, read on the forward strand.
CGGACGCACAGGCTCAGCGGCCACGGCTCACGGGCCCAGCCGCTCCGCGGCATGTGGGATCCTCCCAGACCGGGGCACAAACCCGTGTCCCCTGCATTGGCAGGTGGACTCTCAACCACTGCGCCACCAGGGAAGCCCTAAACAATTTTTTTAATCTTAAAATATCATTAAGTGAAAAAAAAAGTCTATTAGCACTGTTTGCAACTTTGAAAACAGAGAAGCCAACGCAGTGCCAAAAGATCACTCATCTAGCTCGAGGGACAGTGCTTACGAGCTGCCATCCCCCGCTGAGAACTGACTCACAATTTTCTTTGACAGGAGCTTCAAATTACTTTACAGAGAACTCCAAGACATAATGAATTTTACCTTCATCTGTTGCCTTTTCTGTTTCAACACTGACCAACAACTTGAAGCCACAGCCTAAACACATACAGAGGAGAAAAAGCAAGATTTAAATTTATAACTATATAAACTTTCCATTTAGAAAAGAGTGACTTTAATTAGAAATTCAAAGTTTAAAGATCTAAAATGTTTAAAACATTAACTAAAAAGAAATAGTCCATGCTCCTTCTATTGTTTGTAAATATCAATGAAAAGATGTTTATAAATTTTAAAATTAAATACAAAGCCACTAAAAGAAAAAGGGTGGACTCCGGTGACAAGGAACTTGGTAATTATAGTTCAAGTAATATTTTTTTCTTCAAGAATAGTAGTGCTGGAAATAGCTGTGAGTTGAACCAACAGTCTTATTCAAATAAAGAACTAAGAAACATAACCATAATGACAGGGACAAAAACACCCAAGTGGATCCTGAAGGAATCTGACCCTACTCTGGCATGACCCCACTTCGATCAACGTCACTGTCCCAAATCAGTTACAGAAATGGAGACATGTATCTTTTATGGTTAAAACATACTTTGAAGGAAAAGTATTATAATATATATATATTTTTTTCCTCCAAAAATATATATATCGTCTTTTCACTGAAATTGCTATATTTGTTTAGTCATAGAGCCATTTCAGTTACAGATAATTTTTTGTTAGGCCTGAACTAGTTTGAAACCCAAGTGTTTTTTGAGATCTGAAGAAATACTGGGTCCTCCAGGTCAAGGCAGGGACTGACAGAACAGCCAAAAGGAAATTTCATCTTCAGATGTTATATATCATACACATCTGATCCCAATATCAAAGGATGAGCTCAGTTTCCATAACAGTCGTTCTACAGGCAGACACATATATATAAATCTTATTCATCTTCCTATTTTTTAAAAAAATATATTTATTTATTTATTATTTGGCTGCACTGGGTCTTAGTTGCAGCACGCAGGATCTTTTAGTTGTGGCCTGCGAACTCTTAGTTGCAGCATGCAGGATCTAGTTCCCTGACCAGGGGTTGAACCTGGGCCCCCTGCATTGGGAGTGCATTGTCTTAACTGCTGAACCACCAGGGAAGTCCCCATCTTCCCAATTCTGACTAATTTTCATCAAATTTAAATGGTTGAGAAAGGTAAACCACCACTTACGGTTTCTTTGAAGGAGGAGTTTAGCCAGCGATTATTTACTACATTCTGTATGGATGTGGGTGGGTTTTCTAAATCTTCAAAGGAATCCATTAATATAAAATCCAAAACAACATCATAAAAATTTAGATTTTTCACCTGCATTAAATTATAAGTTAAAACAGAAATCATTACTACATAGAGCTGAAATGAAGTCTGAGCCAGGGCTTCATACTGATACATTACAACAGCAGTACATTTTTAGTTGAATCAGATTATATCTCTGACAAAAACAGAGGAAGAAGAGAGACAACTATGAGAACTCACCACCAGAAATTATAATTCACATGACAGCTGTTCCCTCCTAGATCCTATCAGGTGAAATTAATCTCTCCCTCCACTCTATTCTAGGAGTTCTTTGTTCATGCTTTTATTGGGTTGGCCAGAAAGTTTGTTTGGGTTTTTCCATAAGATGTTAAGGAAAAACCCGAACGAACTTTTTGGCCCACCAAATCTTATGGTATCCACAATGCTCATTCTGTTCCGTCATTTAGTTACTGGTATATCTGCCTGTCTTCCCCACCACATCATGAACCTCTCGCTCTTTCATTCATTCATGCAAATTGTATTGTACTACATGCTGTACCAGGTGCTGAGACTTCTACAGTAAGCAAACTATATGCTTAGAGGTTAGTGGGGAAAAGACAGCAATAAATAATTCCACAAATACACAATTAAAACTGTGATAAGCACAGTAAAGGAAAAAGTACACGGTACTATGAAAGCTTATGATGGAGCTTCTAATCTAGACTGGATGTCAGAGAGGGCTTTTTTCAAGGAGTGAGGTAAGCCAAGTACATGAAATACCTTGTCAATACTTGAAGGTAAGAAAGAACACAGTGATGTGGAGCCAAAGAGTATCACTGAAAGTGTGCCGCAGCTCTCTACAGCACGGGGGCGAGTGCCTAGAGACAGGAGGAAGGGCCAGCTCCTGCACAGTTTATGGCCCAGGTTAATGACTTTGGATTTTATCCTCACAGTATTTTGGGGGGTAGTGGTGGAGGGGAGATGGATGATCAGATCTTCTTTTTTAATCTTCGGTAACTCATGAATCTATTTCTTTTTTTTTCCAGTTTCAGTGAGACATAATTGACATACAGCACTGTAAAAGTTTAAGGTGTACAGTATAATGATTTGACTCACATACATCATGAAATGATTACCACAGTAAGTTTAGTGAACACCATCATCTCATACAGATACAACACAAAAGAACTAGAAAAAAAAATTTTCCTTGAGAACTCAGGATTTACTCTCTTAATGACTTTCATATTTATACAGCAGTGTTCATTATCTTTAATGTGTTGTACATTACATCTGTAGTACTTATTTATCTTATAAGTGGAAGTTTGTACTTTTTGACCACCTTCATCCAATTCCCCTTCCCCTGACCCCCTGCCTCTGGTAGCCACAAATCTGATCTCCTTTTCTATGATTATGTTTGTTTGTTTTTAAAGTATAATTGACCTACACTATGTTAGTTCCTGGTATACAACACAGTAATTCAATGTTTCCATACATTTTAAAATCATCAACATGATAAGTCTAGTCTAGATATTACATAGTTATTGACTATATTCCCCACACAGTACATTTCATACCTGTGACTCACTTATTTTATACCTGAAAGTTTGTACCTCTTAAATCTCCCTCACCTATTTCTTCTCCTCCCTCCATCCCCCGCCATCTGGCAATTACCTGTCTGTACCTATGACTCTATTTCTGTTTAGTTAAGTTTGATCATTTGTTTTGTTTTTTAGATTCCACATGTGAGTGAGACCATACAGTGTTTGTCTTTCTCTGCCTGACTTATTTCACTCAGCATAATACCCTCTAGGTCCAACCATGTTGTCACAAATGAGAAGATTTCATTTTTTTTTTATGGCTGAGTTATATTCAGATTTGTATTGCTCAAGACCGTTTTGGCAGAAATGTGGAGAGCAGAACAGAGAGGAGGAGGAGTGAATGCAAGGAGGGGAGAAGCAGGCAAGAAATTGGGGAATGCAAAACGCTGGGGTAGCCCAAGGGAAAACAACAGTTACTCAGACTACCACGGGGTGGGCAGCAACAGAGAAAAGTTGCAGAAACTGAAAGGTATATAGGAGTTAAATTGACAAAACTTAGAGATGAATATGATAAAGTAGGCGAGGACCAGTGACGTGTAAAAGCATGAGTCCCAGGTTTCGGGCCTGCGCAACTGAACGGATGCCAATTCCTTCACTGAGTGAGGGAACACCAGAGAAGGAAAGATCGTGCCTCCGTGTTTCTGCACCTACTGTCTTCTCTGCCTAGAAAGCCTTTCAGTCCCTCGCAAACTCATTCTTTTAGCTTCCATAACAACAAAATATTCCAGGCTCATCATGTGCTTTCTCTAACCCAGCACAGAAATCAGCCATTTTTCCAAGAAGTCCTAGTTCCTTTTAGTGGAGAGTGGTACTTAGAAGTTAAAATCTGTGTGCTAGAAATAATTTCTTTTGAGGTGTTTCTGCTCCCAGACCCTCTCAGTGAATAGAGCTAGGAAGTTTATGTGTGTTTATGTATATGCAAACCTTTCTATTTATTTCCCTATCTATCTATCTATATTGTAAACTATGAATTCACACTGATAGCTCCAATTCCAATCCTAGCTTTTTTATACCTCCCTTCTCTGACAGTGAGTTATCTGGCTCTGATCATTCTTAATGTATTTAATTGTTTGTTTGATCCTGTGTATGCAGCCAATTCCCTGGCCCCACTGAGGTGCCACTGTCCTAGCTGAAACCATCCTTGCACAGGCTACCATTACCACCCTGCTGGGGCCTGCTCATTGACTTCTGGATGGAAGAGAGGGAGAGAAGGAATGAAGGGCTTCCTAAAAAAATAGTATTTCCACCTGCTGCCTCAATGTATAAAGACTGTGGTTGCTCTTGTTTCTGACTCGGTCATAGCCACCGTCACACAATTGGTTTTACTGTCATTTAACAAGGACAAGGAAACAGTGGCCTCAAATTATGTAAATATTCTGAGTAAATAACTAAGGGAGACAACTATTATAAAAAATTTGAACTTACTCCTCTAGCAGCAAGTTCCATTTCAGTACTATCCCAGTGATCAGTCTGCTCTAAAAAATAGATCATTTCATCAAAAACATCTTCAAACTTCTTCGGATTCTGTAGAAGAAAACACACTTTAATCCTAAGCCCGACTTTATAACAAGGCTCAAGCCTACAAAGTAAATAAGTTACTCTTCAAGTAAGTTTGTTAGATCTTCATTCTGTTAGGTAACTGAATTAAAACGCACTTTCAAGGGATGCCATATTCATTTGATTTAATATTTTGTTAGTCCAACATTTTGCAGAAGCCAAGACTAAGAATGTAAGTAAAATGTCATACGCAAACTGCTTACTACTCAAATATGTGTGCTTATTTAGGTCAGTCCTTAAGATGAAAACTCAGTTACAGCAGATACTACGCGATGCTTTCGATGCAGTTCTATTCCTTTTGGAGGAACTCTAGTTCAAATCAGTGGGTTTATCTGCCTTGGGAAGGCCAAGAAAGCAACGTAAGATTTACACTGGGTTTATTGTCTTTCTAGTGGTAGCAATTTGATAGGCAGAACAAGCTACTGTGTTGTTTTAATTTTAATTTCTTTGACTATAATGCTATGGAACTTTTTCATATAATCATTAAACATTCTGTTTCTTGTTTAAAAAAAAAAGATTTACATTGGGAATTGCAAGTAGTTAATATCACCCTAAATTTATGTTGTATTTTTAAAAAATTTGCTTTCCCATTTATCCTGTATTTAATCATCGTAAGAACTCTCTGAAATAGGGTACCATAAATAAAATTCTATTCTACAAATGAGGGAACTGAGGTTCAAAGGGACTGGGTCTGAAAACCAGGTGTTCAAAGGGCTCAGAGAAAGTCTGGTTTTTGTTTTTTCCCTCATCATCTGGACACAACCTGCATAAAGGAAAGTGGTTCCTCACAGTCTTCATAAAGTTCTTGCCATTGCTTCTGCCTCTCTCAGTCCCATGAAGATGAGTAAGAGGCAGCTCAATTTGTATTTCTAGATTTCTGAGATCTATACTACTTCCTGGAACCTTCTTACTGAACAGGATTGAGGGACGTAAGAGAAGAGGTATTAGAAATAACAATAGTGGTGGCTGTAGTAGCAGATCTAATGATAATTCTTACCGTGACATTCACAAGTTTTATGGCAAATTGAGAATAATTTATCAACTTGATCAAAACAGTGTGAACTTTATACAAAGAAAACAAATTAACCCAAGTAGAAATCAATGCTTTTTGGGCTACTTATTTATTTATTTTTTTGGCCATGCCACGCGGCATGAGGGATCTTAGTTCCCCAACCAGGGATCAAACCCATGCCCCCTGCAGTGGAAGTGTGGATTCTTCACCACTGGACTGCCAGGGAAGTCCCTGGGTTATTTATTTTCAATATGTGAACCTTTGTAACTATCTACAAAAACATTTTCTTCTATTAAAAATTTAATGCATCTTAATCTTCAGCTCAACTGAAATAACAACAATAAAAAAACCTGCCAACAAAACAAGTTTACCTTTCGTGCTTTTACAATTAACGCTGACAAAATTTTCCTCCCACTTTCAGCAAGGAATATCCTGTTGGCTGTTTCTGAAAGAATTACCTGAAAAATATCCATCCCCAAACAAAGAAAAAAGAGACCTATAATTAATTTGAATGGACATTTGACTTTATAGCATATCTATGCATAAATAACCCAAATACAGTCAATACATGGCATGTGACTCTATTTCAGCAGGCAGACCACAGAAAAGGTCCTAAGTTACTAAAATATAAATAGCTCTTGAGGGCTTCCGTGGTGGCGCAGTGGTTAAGAATCTGCCTGCCAATGCAGGGAACACGGGTTTGAGCCCTGGTCCGGGAAGATCCCACGTGCCACAGAGCAACTAGGCCCAAGCGCCACAGCTTACTGAGCCTGCGCTCTAGAGCCCGCGAGCCACAACTACAGAAGCAGCCCATACTCCACAACAAGAGAAGCCACTGCAGTGAGAAGCCTGTGCACCGCAAAGAAGAGTAGCCCTTACTCGCCGCAACTAGAGAAAGCCCGCGCGCAGCAACGAAGACCCAATGCAGCCAAAAATAAATAAATAAATAAAACAAATAAAATTTTTTTAAAAAAGAAAAATACTGAAAAATTAGCTCTTGAACATATAATAAAAAAGATTAAAGGGAGATAAATATGAATTTAAATTCTGTTCAATTTCATATTAGAAAATCCAAAATAAATATTATACAACTCCAAAACACAGAAAAATAAAGATAATTTTGTTGTTAAATGACCTTATTTCATTTTAGGAAATCGATGATTTCACATCTGATTCAAATAAAAATATTCTAGAACACATGCTAATTGACAGTAAGAAAAAGGATCTATATTTTAAGCAGCAATTTATACACATACATCTTTAGCAACAAAATATTCTATTTTGACAAAATGTGGTAGACCCAGGAAGTTATAGCAGAGGATGACAAATGAAGACAAATGAAGGGAAACAGCAGGCAGGAAAAATAAACTTAGCAGACTTTTTATTTGCCAATAGGAATAAGGATAATAAAGAGCACAGGGCTGTCCTGTTTATATGCAGCTGGACTCTATGGCATGAGGGTGGGGATGAGTGGCTGGGTGAAGTCACTTACTGTTAAAAAAAATACCTGAAAAGCCTGTCGAATACAGTGAAGTTTGGCAAGAAAATCACTGTCTCCTAGGCACTCCAACATTTCAGTTCTAAGTAATAAACAGGGGAGACAACTGTTAAAGTGCATTTAAGATCAAGCCTACTACAAATGTGGACTCGAACAAGGCTTAACCTCGGGACCGTAATAAAAAAACACATGTCTTTTCAGTATTGACAAAACATGTAAAAATAATTTTTTTTGAGCCTTAGAACATATTTTCCCCTATTCTAATAAATATTTTTAACAATATCAGACAAACATAGCAATAGCATCTTAATATTTTTTATAAACATAAGCATGATACCTAAGCACTCTTGAGTAAATTTTTCCTTCTTCAACTAAATGCATGGCCTCTTCATAAAAAGGGCAGTGGCAAAGAGACTCCAGACTGTAGATATGCTGTACTTCTTTGTGTTCTGCAAGCTAAGAATACAGTGGGTTAAAACAGACTACACTGATACGAGAAGAAAAACTATAAAAAATAGAAAATAGGATCTTGCTAATATTAAAATATACTCAATTTTATTAAAATGTGAAAATAATTCAGTAAGATTTTATAGCTAGTAAGATCTGAATTCATTTTATTTCAAAATTCAGTTGTAAAAAAAGAGTAAAACTTTATAACAAGCTTATAGTTAATTCTGAATACAACTACAGTTCACCAACAAGAAAAACTGATGATGAAGCATTGAAAAAAAAGAATTTTATCATCCAAAGAATGCTTAAAAGCATTATAACTCATGATTGTAAATGAAGTAAAGTTGTCTACAAAAACACTGTAATAATCTCAATTTGGCTAATTCTAGGGAATTTTTTTTTTATATGTAGCTTCGACTAACCTTTGTATAACTGAAGAAGAGTCATGTACCTATGGCTAGCATAAAAACTCTACAAATGAAATTCCAGCCTTCTGATAGTTCATTAAAAAACAACAAATTTGTTGTACAGCAGAAACTAACACAACACTGTAAAGCAATTATACTCCAATAAAGATGCGAAAAAAAAGAAAATGATGACAAAAAAGAAAAAACACTGCAAACACTATAGAGTTGCCAGCTAACAGGAAAACTCTGGAGTGATTTTATTTTTCAATACCAGGTGATCCATTTAAATGGGACGCTGTAGAGGTTTTTTGTTTGCTTTTAATAACAGCTTTACTGAGAGATAATTCACATACCATAAAATTCACCCATTTAAGTGTACAATTCAGTGGCTTTTTAGTATATTCACTGGGTGGTACAATCAGCACCACTTTCCAATTTCAGAATATTTTTACTATGCCAACAAGAAACCCTCTGCCCATCAGCAGTCGCTCCCTATGTCCCTTTCTCTCTAGGCCTGGGAAACCAATAATCTTTCAGTGTCTATGGAATTTCCCACTCTGGAAACTTCACATTAATTGAATCAAGTAATACGCAGCATTTTGTGTTTGGCTTTTTTCACATAGCATAATGCTTCCAAGGTTCATCTGTAACGCAGCATATATCAGTACTTTATTCTTTTTTATGGCTGAATTGTAGGGATATACCACATTTTGTTTATCCTTTTCTCAACTGATAGACTTGTGGGTTGTTCCCACTTTTTGATAATCATGAATAAGAAACACTGCTTTGAACATTTATGTACAAGTCTTTTATATTTTCAATTCCCTTGAGTATATATCTAAAAATGGAAGTGTCAGATGGTAACTCTATGTTTAACTTTTTGAGGAAACTGTTTTGCAAAGTGGCTGCACCATTTTCCATTCCCACTAGCAATGTATGATGATTTAAATCTTTTCACACCTCTGCCAACAATTGTTATTGGCCATCTTTTTTTATTATAGCCACCCTAGTGGGCGTGAAGTGGTTTAAATTTCTCTAATGACTAATGATGTGGAACATCTTTTATCTCCTTATTGGCCCTTGTATATCTTCTTTGGAAAAATGTCTGTTCAAATCCTTGGCCCATTTTTAAATTGGGTTATTTGTCTATTTATTGTTGTGTTGTAACGGTTCTTTATATATTCTGGATATAAGACCTTTATCAGATACACGATTTTCAAATATTTTCTCCCATTCTACTGTCTTCTCACTTTCTTGGTGTCCTTTAAAGCACAAAAGTTTCTACTTTTGATAAATGCCAATTAATTGTTTGTCTTCTTTTGTCTGCCTTAACTTTTTCTTTTGTGCAGAGCATCAAGGTTGGCCAGAGGTGAGAGGTTAGGGACTTCTAAGGTCTTTCCTGGACACATGCATAGCCCTGCACATGCTTATGGCCTTCTAGATTCTCAGAAATACACTGGAGCTTTTCAAAGCTCCCTATAAACATCTCATTGCCCAGTTTTTCCTTTTAAAAACTGGGGAATGAGGCAGCTCCAGTGTTAAACAATTACCACTGATATTTTTCAACAAAGGCTCTAGGGATAGAAATTTTGCACAGAGCAAGCTCTAAGTCAGGTCAAATAAAGACAAGTCCTGAGAATGGAGCTTTGCAAGGAGCTGCCATACAAGCCAAATAGTGACGATTCTCTAGTGATGGGACTTTGGGGAAGCTCCAAAGCCATTAAGTTTCTTCCAGTGGCTGCTGAGCCCCTGATTTTCACAGTTACCATAGATAGTTATGAAGCTGTTCGTTTTCAAGACTATTGTGGAGAAAGGGCTAGAAATAGAACAAGTTAAAAATTTACAAAGTTTACTGTTCTCATGGAGGTTCAGCTCTTTTCCTTGAATTTTTACAAATGTTTAATTTTCAGAGTTCTGAACATTTTGATTTTTGACAATGTTTGCCAGTGCTTTCATTGCTTTTGTGGAGGAGATCTTTGGAAGTTTTTACTCTGCTATTCCAGAAGTGTTTCTCCATGCTGCAGTTCTGGCACTTCATATGCACCCATGCTGGGCTAAATGCTTTAACTTGATTATCTCATTTCTTTACAACCACTCACAAAGTAGGTACTATTACTATCCACCTTTTATAGGTAAAGAAACAGAGATTTAGATTAGCAGGAACTTGCCCCAAGGCCCACTACTAAATGGTAGAACTTAAAACCAGGCATTCATTCCAGAGCTTATATGTACTTTTAAATATCAAACTATACATACTCTCCTATCAGCCTTATCCAAAAATCCAAAGGAGAATAAGTTTACACATCAGCATTATTTAGGACAGTATATATACGTCTATTGGTCCAGAGGCAAAAAAAACAAAAAGTAAACAAAATGACAATACCTGCCATTATATATACTGTCTGCTTTAAGTAATATTTCCTGCATGTTTTAAGGAAGATATATTACGCTAAAGGCAAAGTGTATTTGAGGTTAAAAAAAAAGCTAACAGTTTAAAAAATTAGAGTGGAAATTCTTTAGATATTAAATAATTTAAAGTTTTGTACCACTGTCAAAACGAATAGGATCTATGTACACCTACCAGCGGAGAAAAATTCTAAGGAGGAAACTGGGGCTCCAATTAAACTCTCTACATAAAATAATTTATACTAATAAGAGGTGAACAAATCCAACAATGAGGGATTCCAGGATCAAGTCTTGATTTTTTAGTCTATGTTGTTTATTTGTTGGTTTGGCTGAGGTGATCGTTTAAGTCTCTTAAAATAAGCCTGCAGCTGTGAAAATACATCATATTTAAGATTTGACACTGGCTAACATTATCATCAATTCTTCATAAGAGACAATGACAACTCAGAAACATTAACTTAAATAATGTCTTAAGGACTTCCCTGGTGACGCAGCGGGTAAGAATCCGCCTGCCAATGCAGGAGGCACGGGTTCGATCCCTGTTCCAGGAAGATCCCACATGCTGCGGAGCAACTAAGTCCATGCGCCACAACTACTGAGCCTGCGCTCTGGAGCCCGCAAGCCACAACCACTGAGCCCACGTGCTGCAGCTACTGAAGCCCACGCGCCTAGAGCCCGTGCTCCACAACAAGAGAAGCCACCACAATGAGAAGCCTGCACGCCACAACGAAGAGTAGCCCCACTCGCCACAACTAAAGAAAGACCACGCACAGCAGCAAGACCCAACGCAGCCAAAAAAGTAAAAATAAAATTAAATCTTTAACAAAAAAAAAAGTCTTAAATTTTTTAAAGCAAAAAGCAAATCACTAAGATGATGGCTTAAATTCTCATTTTAGCATGTATCTTACAGGAAGAATTTTTTTGACAAAATTCCCAAAAACTTTTTAGAAGGTTTCAGAAAAAGATTAACATTTTACTAGAGCCGTTACTTCAGAAGCAGTCAGAAACACAGTTTAATCTCTGCATAACATGCAATTTACCATGAAAAAGGGTTCTTTTTCTTTGCTGGCTGAAACGTGAAATGTGCTTTCTTTCTAAATTATTTAACATCCCAAATTACTTCCCCCTTGCCCTCTGTGAGATGTCTTATCTTCTTTGACAAGCAATGACTTTGCTGAATGTGAAGTAGTATTTTTAAAAGCCTTAATATTTTTAAAAGCCTCTGAACAACCATGAAAGAAATGTCCAAAGTTCCAAAACTATTATAAGCTGGGGCATAAAATAGGCTAAGTTCAATTTTAATACAGACTATTTTTTACATTTACATTTTCCTTTCAAAATAATCACGTAAAATTACAAATAGGACTTACAGTTAAAGAAAGCGGGCTGATTGTATCTCCTATGTCACTAATAGAAAAGAAATAAAAAAGGAAATAAACCCACAATAACCACCTTCTAAAACAGCCCTCATGATGATTCTCTCTTCCTGGTACTTCATACCTCGTCCCATGTTGAAGAGGGCTGACCTGTGTAACCAATAACATATAGAAATAATGGAGTGTGATTTCTGAGGCTAGATTATAACAGTCACTGCTTCTGTCTCACTCTCTCTTGGGGAAGCCAGGTGCCACGTTGTGAACAGGCTCCAGCAGTCTTATTGAAAAGTCCATAAAACCGTAAAAACTTAGATTTTCTACCAACAGGGAGCACCAACATGCCATTCATGTAAGTGATCTTGGGGCAGATTCTCCAGCTCCAGTTAACCTTCAGATGACTGTAGCCCCAGCCAACATACTTGACTACAACTTCACAAAAGACCTCAAGCCAGAACCATTTCCAAATTCTTGACCCTCAGAACAATGAGATAACAAATATTTGCTATTGTTCTTATTATTGTATGGGAAATAACTGGGGGAGTGGGCAGGCGTCCAGTCTCAGAATTTCTGGAATCACTTCTTCGTGCTGGCAACCTCGGTGACCTTGAGCATGCTGAACTCGCAGTTTTGATCAGGGCCCAGCCTCCCCCACTGTGACTATGTCACAAATCTGGATGGCCCTGAAGCAGGGGGACAGGTCCATGGACATATTCTTATGTATTTTTGGATGTAGTGGAGGTAGTCTCAGTGGACAACAATAGTCCTCTGCATCTTCATCTTGGTCACCACACCAGATAGGATCTGCCCTCAGATGGAGACATTACCAGTAAAGGGACATTTCTTGTCAATGTAGGTGCCCTCAATGGCCTTCCAGGTGCCTTGAAGCCCAGGCCAATGTTCTTGTATTGGGGGAGCTTCTCCTTGACAGTTTCTCCAAGCAGGACCCTCTTTTTATTTTGAAAGATGGTATCTGCTGCCTTTGGTAGGGACGCTCAGTCCAGGAGTCACTCCTTATCTAATATATGTGGCTTCACAATTAAATACCAAAACGATGGGCTCCTTGGATTAGCCCTAGGATTTAGTTCTCACAGGACTAACCCCTAAGGCCCAAGAGCTCCAGAAAACCACCCCATAAGACTTGGATTTTAAGAAGGACTCCTAAAATGCTTGTGCCTCTATTAAACTCCAAGTGTGGAACCCCCAGGACTTAGAAGGCTCTAATCTAGATTAACACAAAGACACATGCCCTCTACTTGATTTAATCCCTAGGAAATTGAGGACTCTGGCAATTAACTCCCAAACTGGGGCATGTGGTCCCACTCTTTAGCACACACTTCTGAGACCCAGGACAGGACCTACAGCCTTGGCACCAGCCCCCAGCCCACACCTGAATTCTATTGGTTTTAGGACAATAAGTTGTGGGTAATTTATTACATAACAATGGATAACTAATATAACAGTGGAAATAATACTAAGAGCAAAAGGAAGACACACAGATTTCCAAACACTGGAAAGCAAATGGAAGTGTGTGGACAGATGAAAGAGATGAGGAAGCCATAGTCCAGAATAAGTTCAAGAGGGGATACAGTCAAAGAGGAGACATTTGCTAAGCAGAGCCTCAAAGAGAACCAGGCTCACAGTGAGCAGGTATGAGGGCAGGACTGAAGAAGAGGGATTGAAAATAGTAGTTTAAATGAAAGTCTGTCCAAACAACTGTAGTTGTCCTATATCTTATTCTACTCTCTGCCCCAGAAAAAAAGAATTTGCAACCAGAGAACATTTCTCTTTAAAAATTACTTGAACGGGGGCCTCCCTGGTGGCGCAGTGGTTAAGAACCTGCCTGCCAACGCAGGGGACACGGGTTCGAGCTCTGGTCCGGGAAGATCCCACATGCTGCGGAGCAACTAAGCCCGTGCGCCACAACTTCTGAGGCTGTGCTCTAGTGCCCGTGAGCTACAACTACTGAGCCCAAGTGCCACAACTACTGAAGCCCACATGCCTAGAGCCCGTGCTCGCAACAAGAGAAGCCACCGCAGTGAGAAGCCTGTGCACCGCAACGAAGAGTAGCCCCCGCTCGCCCCAACTAGAGAAAGCCCTCGCGTAGCAACGAAGACCCAATGCAGCCAAAAATAAATAAATAATATAAACTTAATTAAAAAAAAATTACTTGAACGGAAATTCCCTGGCAGTCCAGCGGTTAGGACTCCATGCTTTCACTGCCAAGGGCCTGGGTTCAATACCTGGTCAGGGAACTAAGATCTCACAAGCTGCATGGTGCAGCCAAAAAACAAACAAACAAAAATTACTTGAACTACCTGGGGAAAGTAAGTCTGCTAGGGTGAGTGATGGGTCCCCCAGAGTAAGGCCCTCTTCATTCTGCATCCAGGTGTGCCCTGAACATTATGCTCTTTACAGACCATTCATCCTAAAGAAAAGCCTGTCAATCAGCAACCTCAAAGAAGTCAACTGAGCCCAGTTATCCTTCCTGTTCACCTATTCAAGGAAGAAACAAACAGAAAACAATGCTCTCAACCTCCACAATCTACCTAAGGAAATCAGTCCAGTCACCAGCTAAGCTTTCACATTTAAAAGGAAAACCATTATCACAAGAATGAGAGCCCAAAATAAAAGAGACAAATTGACCCCAGAGGAAGTAAGATAATTCTGGATCGCTATAAACAAGTGCTATCAAATCAGAGAGGTACATCAAAAGCTTTCCAAGCTTCCTTTTAGACTATAAGTATAGGTATCTGAACTATAAGAAATAAAATTTTTTCTCTTTAAAGAGCACCCTAAAACTTATATATTAAACATGCACACAGTGCAGAGTGGTAATTCTAAGAAAAACTAAATTTACAGCTAAAAACTCTCTCTCTGCAATATTAGTTTCTACCTATCAAATGACAATCTCTTTGACAGATGGGAGAGTTAGGAGAGTACTCAATGCAGTGGTACCCTAACATTAAAAAGACTTTTCAGAACTTGAAAATTAAGCTAAGTGAAAGAACATCAAACACAAAAGATCATATATTGAGTGATTCTATTTGTATGAAATTCCCAGGATAGGCAAATTCATAGAAACAGAAGGTATAGGAGTAAGTGCCAAGGGAGATTAGGCAGAGAAAAGGGAGAGAAAAGGGAGCGATGACCAATAGGGAGGAGTTTCTTTTGGGGGTGATAAAAATGTTCTAGAATTAGAAAGTTTGCACACCTTTGAATATACTAAAAAACACTGAATTGTATACTTTAAAACAGTGAATTTTATAGTATGTGAATTATATCTCAGTAAAGCTATTATTAAAAAAAAAGACTTTTCAGAGAAAAAAGGCTCTGGTTCCAAACCAATGTTTGGCAAAGCTTATACAGGAAAATTTTGTTAATCACTTTCACAAATGACTGACCAACCTTAGAGAAAAGCCTATGCCAGGACTTGTTTTAATCTAAATAGGTGAAAACTCTTTCTGATAATTCTGAATAAAGCTTTCAAATGATCACAAACTGTTTAACTTCATAAGCAGTTCTGGTCTTATTTTCTTAATAACTTTCTTCATTAAGCAGTTTTTCTTAAGTGCTTGGCATATAGTAAATGCTATTAAAAATAATTTAACAAACATTTCTTAGTACGCAATTTATCTTGGAACATTCACATTCTGAGATCCTACATTTATACCCTAGAAGCATTCCTAGGAGGTTTCTCAGATAGTGAGCCCTTCTTGTGGTATTCATGCATTTTGTTTTCCATAAGATTTTTTTTAGTTTATCAAAGCTTTGTAACTTAAACCACAAATTTAAAGTGAGTACAATGAATACTTGGCAAATTTTTTTTTTTTTTTTTTTTTTGGCAGTACGCGGGCCTCTCACTGTTGTGGCCTCTCCCGTTGTGGAGCATAGGCTCCGGACGCACAGGCTCAGCGGCCATGGCTCACGGGCCCAGCCGCTCCGCGGCATGTGGGATCTTCCCAGACCGGGGCACGAACCCGTGTCCCCTGCATCGGCAGGCGGACTCTCAACCACTGCGCCACCAGGGAAGCCCGGCAAAATATTTTTTAAGGTTGCATATTATAAAGAAACTTTAGAGCAATTTGCTCTAAAGGTATGTTGTTCTTCACAGTGGAAAAAATGCAAAGTGACCTGCAATTCTCTTTACAAACCATTTAGGACATAAGTGTCTACAGCAAGAAAGATAAAAAGCATTTGACAAAATAAAACATCCTTTTATGATAAAAATTCTCAACAAATTGGCATAGAAGGAATGCACCTCAACATAATAAAGGCCACAAATGACAAGCCCACAGCTAACATCATATTCAACATTGAAAGGTCGAAAACTCTTTCTCTAAGATCAGGAACAAGACAAGGGTGCCCACTCTCACCAATCCTATTTAACATAGCACTGTTAAGTTCTAGCCAGAGCAATTAGGCAAGAGACACAAAGAAAAGACATTCAAATCAGAAAGAAGTAAAACTGCCTCTGTTTGTACATGATATGATCTTATACACAGAAAAATCCTAAAGACTCCACCAAAAAACTATTAGAACTAATAAACAAATTCAGTAAAGTTGCAGGATACAAAAATCAATATACAAAAATCAGTTCCATTTCTATGCCCTAAAACAAACTATCAAAAAGAGAAATTAAGAAAAGTCCCATTTACAGTAGCATGAAAAGAGTAAAACACTTAGGAATGAATTTAACCGAGGAAATGAAAAATCTGTAGAGTGAAAACTATAGTATTTTGATGAAGAAACTGAAGAAGACACGAATAAATGAAAAGACACTCATGTTCATGGATCAGAAGAATTAATATTGTTAAAATGTCCATACTACCTAGAGCCATTAGAGATTCATTGCAATCCCTACCAAATTCCAATGGAATTTTCCACAGAAACAGAAAAAGAAATCCTAAAATTTGTGTGGAAACACAAAAGACCCCAACTAGCCAGAGCAATCCTAAGAAAGAACAAAACTGGAGGTATTCTACTTCCTGATTTCATACAATAATACAAAGCTGAAGTAATCACACAGTATCATACTAGTATAAAAACAGACACAGACCAATGGAACAGAACCAAGAGCCCAGAAATAACCCTTGCATATAAAGTCAACCAATATTTGACAAAAGGGCCAAGAATATCCAGTGGGGAAAGGACTCTTCAATAAACGGTAGTGGGAAAACTGGATAACCACATGCAGAAGGACATTGGAACCCTATTTTACACCACTCACAAAAATTAACTCAAAATGAATTAAAGACATAAACATAAGACCTGAAACCATAAAACTCCTAAAAAAAAAAATAGGGAGAAAAAGCTCCTTGACATTTGTCTTGACAACAATATTTTGGATATGACACCCAAAGCACAAGCAACAAGGCAAAAATAAACAAGTGGGACTGAATTAAACTAAAAAGCTTCTGTACAGAAAAAGAAACAATCGACAAAATGAAAAGGCAACCTACAGAATGGGAAAAAATATTTGCAAACCATCTATCTGATAAGGGGTTAATATTCAGAGGGCCTGAATAGACATTTTTCCGAAGAAGACACAAATGGCCAACAGGTACATTAAAAGGTGTTAAACATCACTAATCATTAGGGAAATGCAAGTCAAAACTATAATGAAACATCACCTCAAACAGAATAGCTATCAGCAAAAAGACAAGAGATAACAAATGCTGGCGAGGATGTGGAGAAAAGGAAACCCTGGTGCATGGTTGGTAGAAATGTAAACTGGTACAGCTACTATGGAAAACAATATGGATGTTCCTGAAAAAATTAAAAATATAATTCAGCAATTCTACTTCTTTT
The DNA here is from genome assembly GCF_937001465.1 of Orcinus orca. Classification (NCBI taxonomy): domain Eukaryota; kingdom Metazoa; phylum Chordata; class Mammalia; order Artiodactyla; family Delphinidae; genus Orcinus; species Orcinus orca. The sequence continues at coordinate 144,872,792 of NC_064559.1, forward strand.
CTAGGTATATACCAAAAAATATAATTCAGGGCTTCCCTGGTGGCGTAGTGGTCAAGAATCTGCCTGCCAATGCAGGTGACATTGGGTTTGAGCCCTGGTCTGGGAAGATCCCACATGCCACAGAGCAACTAAGCCTGTGCGCCACAACTACTGAGCCTGCGCTCTAGAGCCCACGAGCCACAACTACTGAGCCTGCATGCCACAACTACTAAAGCCCGTGCGCCTAGAGCCTGTGCTCCGCAAAAAGAGAAGTCACTGCAACGAGAAGCCCAAGCACCGCAACAAAGAGTAGCCCCCACTTGCCGCAACCACAGAAAAGCCCGCATGCAGCAATGAAGACCCAATGCAGCCAAAAATAGAATTAAACAGAATAAAATAAAAAAATTAAAAAAATATATATGTATATAATTCAGCAATCCTACTGTTTTTCGGGTATATATAAAAAAAAAATGAAATCACTATCTTGAGATATCTGCATTCCCATGTTCATTGCAGCACTATTCACAATAGCCAAGAAATGGAAACAAGTCAAATGTCCATCAATGGATGAATGGATAGAGAAGATGTGGTATACATATATTTATATATATTCAATGGAATATTATTCATCCATGAGAAAGAAAGAAATCCTGCCATTAACAATATGTATGGGGCAGGGCCTTGAAGGCATTATGTTACGTGAAGTCAGACAGAGAAAGACAAATACAGTTCACCCTTCAACAATGTGCTGGTTAGGGGCGCTGACCCCCCATGTGGTTGAAAATAGTTATCCCATGGTTTCCTCAAAGGACTGGTTCCAGGACCTGCCTCGGACACCAAAATCCTCAGATGCTCAAGTCCTATTGTTGGCCCTTAGTATTCGCAGTTTCACATCCTCGGATTCAACCAACTGCAGATAATGTAGTATGTATTTATTGAAAAAAAATCCACGTATAAATGCACTACACAGTTCAAACCTATGCAGTTCCAGGGTCAACTGTACTGTATGGTATCACGTACATGTGGGATCTAAAAAAGCCAAACCCATAAAAACAGAGATTTAGAATGGTGAGTGCCAGGAACTGGGGGTGGGAAAAATGGGGAGATGCTGGTCGAAGTGTACAAATGTCCAGTCAGAAGATGAGTAAGTTCTGAGGATCTAATGTACAGCATAGTGACCCCAGTTAACAATACTACATTATATGCTTGAAAGTTGCTAAGAGAGATCTTAAACGTTCCCACCACAAAGAAAAAAAGGTAATCATGTGAGGTGCTGGATGTGTTAACTAACCTTACTGTGTTCATTATTCCACAATATATGTGTATCAAATCATCACTTAGTACAGCTTAAACTTACACAAAGTTATATGTCAACTATATCTCAATAAAGCTAGAAAAAACAGAAAGATAACCCTGTCTATATAGAATAGTAAAAAGAAGAGGAAATAGGTTCTTCATAAAACAAGTAGATATGTTCTGTGTGTTGCAAACTTACAAGTATAAAAATATAAGGAAAAAGATGAACAATTCAGGAGATGATACTGTGAGCAATAGCTAAAATATACATATACAGAAAAATCTTGAGACAATGAAAGATTATGGTCAGTACAGCTTTAAAAAAGGCAGAATCAAGGTTTAGGGTACAGGGTGTTGGAACACCTAAAGCTTTCCACACTAGAGCTTGAATTCACACATCAATTACAGATGTGTGATACTATTGATATGAAAAAGGACAGCATTAGTATCCAAAATCTACCATAAAAATGAAATAATTCTAAGACAAAACTGGCCGTATGTGATTTTTTAAAGCTGTTTCAAGTAGAAAAAGATGACCACTTTGCAATCTTCTCTTTGGATAAAAAATTTAAATCTCAGTGGAAAACAAATTACCCATAAATCTGTAATTCAGTGAATCACCACTCCCTACACATTAGTGTATTTATATCTAGTCTTCTTTTCCTCAGCCTAAATACTTACATAATATACCACATACATGTTTTTCTTTATTACAAAATTACAAGCATACTCTCTGTATAAAACCTACATACCACTCTTCGCTTAACATGTGTTCCCATGTCATTAAAAATTATTGGAAACATGTTTATGGCAATATAATACTTCAAATTATGGATGTTCCATAATTTGGTATTAGACTGTTTTCAGTTTTTCATTATTATTAAAAATGCTACAGTGAATATTTTTATATATAAATCTTTGAATCCGATCATTTCCTTGGAAAAAATATCTAGAGGTATGATCTCTCAGCTAAAGAATCTGAATATGTTTAAGACACTTGATATAAGGTTAACTGCTTTCCGTTGAGACACTTATATGCCTCACCCATAATCCACAGTGTATGAAAGTGCTTATCTAAAGTTTGTGTTTACATGTCCACCTCTCTAAAGAGACTCTAAGCTCCTGTGGGAACTTATATTCATGGTATATTCATCTTTGTATCCTGGTATCTTATCATCTTTGTATCTCTGTATCTATCTACAGAGTTGATACTCAATAAATGGCTACTGAACTGAATTACAGCACAATGGCAAAACTGTATTCTCCACCTAAAAAGAATAAGAAATCCTCATTAGGAACATACATGTCCTACCTCTGCTGCTGAAGCAAAAGAATCGGTTGATGTGACACTCAAGGTGTCTCTCAGGCCAAAGTCATCCATATTCCCCTTCATGGTGATATCTGTATCTTTATCTTAAAAGAAAAGGTGAAAAGTTCAGAAATTGACATTCCTTGTCATTGCCATATTTCATATTCTATGGTTGGTTTTTCTTTTTCTTTTTTCGTTTGAACATCAGTCTTTATTTAGAATTCTGGAATCTAAAAGGAAAACAATACAAATCAATGGGAAATAATCTGACAAGACTCTCAAAGTGCTTCAAACTGATTCTGAACACTGCCAAGAAGAGGAGAAAGTACTATAAAGGAGACATGTTTATTTTTAAAAAATATTAAACTATTTCAGATTTTAAAAGCTTCTGAGTAAATAATAACTTAAACTGGTATATAATAACTGGAGTTGGATTATCTACCAGCTATCAGCATATACCACAACAGCCTGAAACAGAGCAATTTAAGTTGCAAGTGGCCTTGCCCAAATCGGGATAACTGGTAGGTTCATTCAAATTAAATGAATTATTCGCATAAAATGTTGTCTGGCCAGTCACTTGTGATAAACTGACCAATTAAAATAATTCAGGAAAATACCTTCAGTCTCTAAGGTCTACTTTAAAACACTGAAAGGCCCAAAATGATCTGGTTTAGGTCCCTCATGTTTATTCTGCTTACTTGAGGATCAAATATAACTGCCCCAATGATTTTATTTTTATTTATTTTTTGGCCACACTGTGGCAGCTTGTGGGTCTTAGTTCCCCAACCAGGGACTGCAACTGGGCCCCTGGCAGTGAGGGCACAGAGTCCTAACCACTGGACTGCCAGGGAATTCCTCCCCAATGATTTGCAGTGTTGAAAAATTTTAAAGGCATTTGTAAATGGCTAATATGACCATACCAAGACAGGCTACCTATTACCAATACAAAGCATTCTGAACGTCGATGTCAATATCTTCACATACTATCATCTAACTGTTAACATTACATTTTCATTGGTACAGCTACTATGGAGAACAGTATGGAGGTTCCTTAAAAAACTAAAAATAGAGCTACCATATGATCTTGCAATCCATTCCTGGGCATATATATGGAGAAAAACATGGTCCGAAAGGATACATGCACCCCAATGTTCATTGTAACACTGTTTACAATAGCCAAGACATGGAAGCAACCTAAATATCCATCAACAGAGGAATGGATAAAGAAGATGTGGTACATATATACAACGGAATCTTATTCAGCCATAAAAAAGAACGAAATAATGCCATTTGCAGCAACATGGATGGACCTAGAGACTGTCATACTAAGTGAAGTAACTCAGGGAAAGAGAAATATCTTAATGATATGGCTTATATGTGGAATCTAAAATGAAATGATACAAATGAACTTATTTACAAAACAGAAACAGACTCACAGACTTAGAGAAGGAACTTATGGTTACCAGGGAGGAAGGGTGGGGGGAAGGGATAGTTAGGGAGTTTGGGATTGACATGTACACACTGCTGTAGTTAAAATGGATAACCAACAAGGACCTACTGATTGGCACAGGGAACTCTGCTCAATATTATGTAACAACCTAAATGGGAAAAGAATTTGAAAAAGAATAGATACATATATATATACATATATAACCAAATCACTTTTCTGTTTATAGTTTTTTAACTATCACAATATTGTTAATCAACTATACTCCAATATAAAATAAAAAGTTAAAAAAAATTACATTTTCAAACAAATTCAGTACTCACTTATAGATGTGACTACATTGTAGCAAGCAACTGATACTCTTCAAATTCTATCACAAGTATGAAAAAAGCAAAGAACAAAATATATACAGATTTTTATTTTGATTTTCAATCTGCTAAATTTGTCAGATACTTAATCTTGTTTGAAAAGAAATCGGAAATCTCTTTGGCTTTCATTAATCCAAGTTTCTATTCCATCATTTTTTCCCAAAATAAAGTTCATTACCTTTACCATAAATGTTCCAAATCCTGTTTACAACCCCCAAGTACCAGAAAACAGACCTTTTGTAATGATCTACAGGAAGTGTAAAGTTTTAAAAAATCCAAACCATCAATTTAGTTGAAACTCAAGTTTTGCCATTTGTATTCCAATCTCTAAGCCAAGCAGAAGGGTGAATTGGGACAAGGTTTATTCCTATTAAGTATCAAAAATAACCATACGCATAGCATATTTTTTTCTACTTTATATCTGATAGGACCATAGTTGACATTTTAACCATTTATCTTCCAAATTTAAGTTATAATTGTTTTCAAATGAAGCTTACATCAATCCTTTTAAAATACCTAACTTGTCAGTTCAAAATCCTACTACTAAATGACTATTAACTGAACAAAATCTGAGGTTAAATTATTCTATTTTCAAAAATAAAAGTTCTTTTAGGAATTTAAAATTTTTTCATCAAACTTGAGAACAAAACAACATAATCGTTTTACATTTATAAACAGCTATAAAACTGGTATTTTGGGGCACTCAGGTATCCAGAAAAATTCTTAGTATTCTCTTTTCAGTGCATATATGACCTTTGAAAATACATACACAAACTCTGAGGAATCAATTATTTACAAAATTAAATCAGCATTCATAACTTTCAAACCTTTATCTTCTTAATTATTTTCCATCGTTGGTATTAATTCTGCAAAAAAAAAAAAATCACACTACAACCTTCATTATGCCAAAGCACGTTTAAAGTGGGATTAAGTTACAAGCCAACTAAGTTAAATCTTGGTTCCATATGCCTTTTGCTATTTTCAGAGTAGAACACAGACATTTATCTTATGTCACTTTACCTTTCAGACATTACCCAGGAGCTGTTAAAAGTCTGTTTTACTTCACTCAACAGTAACCAGCCATTCAATGTCATCCAGATCAGTTACCATGGTTGTATTTTATTTTTTTTAAATCTAACAAAGAAAAGTGGCTCCGAGGAACTGGAAAGTCTTACTCATTAAACCCAACTTCATAAACCACAGACCATATCTCTCATTTCAGTAATTGTTATGATTCCTGGAATGACAGCTTAATAATTTTGAAGAGAAATAATACATCTGTTTTTTAGATAAGCCAATAAGAAGTATAAAGAAAGAATATTGGGCAATATTTAACTGCTTTTGTGCAGTTTTAAAATTTACAATATTAAATTTTTAATTTTTTTTTTTTTTTAAGTTTTAGCTGCATTGGGTCTTTGTTGCTGTGTGAGGGTTTTCCCTAGTTGCAGTGAGCGGGGGGCTACTCTTTGTTGCGGTGTGTGAACTTCTCATTGTGGTGGCTTCTCCTGTTGCGGAGCACAGGTTCTAGGAACACGGGCTTTAGTAGCTGTGGCACGCGGGCTCAGTAGTTGTGCCTTGCGGACTCTAGAGTGCAGGCTCAGTAGTTGTGGCAAATGGGCTTAGTTGCTCCGAGGCATGTGGGATCTTCCCGGACCAGGGCTTGAACCTGTGTCCCCTGCATTGGCAGGCGGATCCTTAACTACTGTGCCACCAGGGAAGCCCTGCCAAATATATTCTTTACTCAAGTTTTCGGTTTCTCTTGAAACTTCTCCAACATATAAATTTCTCTCCTTCTGTTCCCTTGCCCCATGCTACCCAGGAACACATACTGTTTTATAATATGCAGCTCAAGTACTATCTAACCCCTGCATGCATTCTCCTCCAAAAACTACCTAATTTGTTGCTTTTATGTAACGCAGTACAGAAAAGATGTTAAAACCATGGGTTCTGGAGCCAGACAGCTTAGATTCAAAGTCTGACTCTGCTACTTTTTAGCTGTGTAACCTTGGGTAAGTTTCTTATCTTCTACATTCCTCAGTGTTCTCAACTGTAAAATCGGAATAAAATCTACCACACAGGGCTGTGTGAGGATTAAACAAGTTAATATAGTCGGCCCTCCATAACTACAGGTTCCACATCAGAGGAGCCAACCAACCACAGATGGGGGGAAAAAAATCCAGAATATTCCAAAAAGCAAAGCTTGAATGTGCTGTGTGCCAAGAACTATTACATAGCACTTACATTGTATTTGCAACTATTTACATAATATTTACATTGTACTAGGTATTATACGTAATCTAGAGATGATTTAAAGTATATGGGAGGATGTGCATAGGTTATATGCAAATACTACAACATTTTATATAAGGGACTTGAGCATCCACGGATTTTGGTATCCATGGGGAGCAGGGATGACTGTATATGTAAAGTAAGCACTGAATAAATGTTAGCTATTCATATTATTATGCAAAAAATAAGGACATACCATTTAATACACTCTGAATCTTTATTTAATTACTGCCTGAATATGTAACCTGTCTGTCCAGCTGGACTGAAACAACTTGAGTGGATGAACTTTCTCTTTTTTTCTCTTTCCTTTTTCTTTCGTTTTTTCTTTTTTCTGATGGTTCCTACAGTTCTCAGTACAGCATTGAACACATTGCAAACTTAATTATTTGTTCACATAAACTAAATAAAACTTGTTATTATAGACTGACCATTCTCAACACATGAAAAATCCCTATTTTAAAACCTCTCATGTATTTCCCCTGGGTTATTTTGCTTGTTCTATGACTTTAACTTGTTTTAAGAGCACTCTTAAAATTCTTATGTTTCTAAAATCCAACCCTAAATTAATTAAACTTATGATACTATAAACATGAAATATGCAGCTTAAGCCCCTTAAGGACTCATCATTAACCTTAGAAGTGCCTAAAAGAAAGCTTTCCACATAATTGGATGATTAAATATAAAAAAAATGCTCCATGTGTTGCCTCATTGGCTCTCAGTGGGGCAGCTTTTTTTTTTTCCTAACCTTCTTAGATAGTAAATCTAACATTTTTAAGAACATTTTTTTACATGTCTCAATCATCCAGAACTTTTAAAACATTCATGCATAGACATAAACTACGTTCTTTGGAAGAACACTGAAAGTATACTGCTTACTTTTAACTAAATAGTCATATATTTTAGGCTGAAAATCTGACTGGATTCAAGTCTTCCTCCTTCTTTAACAATCTCATAATTCACATATTACTTAAGTTTTTTCCAAAGCAGAATTTGCTTGAAAGTTATATAAAGAAAAAGAAAAAACGAGAGGACACTTCAGCTCTGGAACTTGGAAACTCAAGCCTGGATCTATTTCTTTAAACCAAACCAAGTGGGTTTTATGCATGTCTCACTTTTGCCATGCCCAGGCATAGTCTATTTTCTGTCACTTAGAAGGCATCAGGTCTATTTTAACTTCAGCAGGTTCTAGTGGAGATTCCAAAGATGCCACTCTTCTTTTCAAATCCAGGCTGTCCACTGTGGATTTTATAACACCAACAAGAAGAGGAAGCCTGCCAAATGTCTCAATGTCATCTGACTTCTATGTCAGCAGCTATTCTCCAGATGATTTTTAGCAGTTTAAATATGACGTGGAACCTTATCTTTTTTATGGTTTTAATAAAAATGGAAAAGGTCCTGCTGCTGACAAGTTATTTTCCAGAATCTGCTATAACCTGTTAAAATAATTAAGAAATCTAGAAAATTACTGCTGTTCTTTGTTTATCCTGTATGACTATGTGCTCCTTCCACACTGTGGATAATTTTTTACTCTCATTTATTTTAATACTACAGAAAAGTTTGAGAGAAAAAAACAAACTGGAATACAAAAACCAAAAACAACATAGGGGAGGGGGAACTGGATGAAGGTAGTCAAAGGTACAAACTTCCAGGTATGTAATGTAAAACATAATAAATATAATTTACACTATTTGATGTTATATATGAAAGTTGTTAGGAGAGTGAATCCTGGGACTTCCCTGGTGGTCCAGCGGTAAAGAATCCGCCTTAAAATGCAGGGCACACGGGTTCAATCCCTGGTCAGGGAACTAAGATCCCACATACCGCGGGGCAACTAAGCCCATGCCACAACTACTGAGCTTGCGTGCCTCAACTAGAGAGCCTGCGTGCTGCACACCACAGAGCTAAGGCATTCTCAACTCCACCTGCCACAACTACAGACCCCACGTGCTCTGGACCCCGCGCACCACAACTAGACACAGAAAAACCCACACACCACGACAAGAGAGAAGCCCGTGCACTGCAACGAAAGATCCCGCATGCCTCAACGAAGATCCTGCGTGCTGCAACTGAGACGTGACGCAGCCAAATAATAAATAAATAAATCTAAAACAGAGAGAGTAAATCCTAAGAGTTCACATCACAATAAAATTTTTTTCCCTATTTCTTTTTTTTATATTGCCTATTTCACCATTTTATTTTTTTATGTATTTTTTTACATCAGGTTCTTATTAGTTACCTATTTTATACATATTAGTGTATATATGTCAATCCCAATCTCCCAAATCATCCCACCACCACCACCCCCATCCCCGCTCCCCCCCTTGGTGTCCATATGTTTGTTCTCTACATCTGTGTCTCTATTTCTGCCTTGCAAACTGGTTCATCTGTACCATTTATTTAGATTCCACATATATATGTTAACATATGATATTTGTTTTTCTCTTTCTGACTTACTACACTCTGTATGACAGACTGTAGGTCCATCTGCGTCTCTACAAACAACCCAATTTTGTTCCTTTTTATGGCTGAGTAATATTCCATTATATATATGTACCACATCTTCTTTATCCATTTGTCTGTCGATGGGAATTTAGGTTGCTCCCATGATCTGGCTATTGTAAACAGTGCTGCAATGAACATTGGGGTGCGTGTGTCTTTTTGAATTATGGTTTTCTCTTGGTATATGCCCAGTAGTGGGATTGCTGGGGCACACAGTAGTTCTAATTTTAGTTTAATGAAACTCCATACTGTTCTCCAGAGTACCAATTTACATTCCCACCAACACTGCAAGAGGGTTCCCTTTTCTCCACACCCTCTCCAGCATTTGTTTGTAGATTTTCTGATGATGCCTCATTGTAGTTTTGATTTGCATAATAATTAGTGATGTTCAGGAGCTTTTCACATGCCTCTTGGCCATCTGTATGTCTTCTTTGAAGAAATGTCTATTTAGGTCTTCTGCCCATTTTCTGATTGGCTTGTTTGTTTTTTTAATATTGAGTTGCATGAGCTGTTTATATATTTTGAAGATTAATCCTTTGTCTGTTGATTCGTTTGCAAATATTTTCTCCCATTCTGAGGGTTGTCTTCTCGTCTTGTTTATGGTTTCCTTTGCTGTGCAAAAGCTTTTAAGTTTCATTAGGTCCCATTTGTTTATTTTTGTTTTTATTTCCATTACTCGAGGAGGCGGGTCAAAAAAGATCTTGCTGTGATTTATGTCAAAGAGTGTTCTTCCTATGTTTTCCTCTAAGAGTTTTATAGTGTCTGCTCTTACATTTGGGTCTTTAATCCATTTTGAGTTTATTTTTGTGTATGGTGTTAGGAAGTATTCTAGTTTCATTCTTCTACATGTAACTGTCCAGTTTTCCCAGCACCACTTATTGAAGAGGTTGTCTTTTCTCCATTGTATACCCTTGCCTCCTTTGTCACAGATTAGTTGACCATAGGTGGGTTTATTACTAGGCTTTCTATCCTGTTTCACTGATCTATATTTCTGTTTTTCTGCCAGTACCATATTGTCTGAATTACTGTAGTTTTGTAGTACAGTCTTAAGTCAGGGAGTCTGATTCCTCCAGCTCCGTTTTTTTTCCTCAAGATTGCTTTGGCTATTCAGGGTCTTTTGTGTCTCCATACAAATTTTAAGATTTCTTTGTTCTAGTTCTGTAAAAAAATGCCACTGGTAATTTGATAGGGATTGCACTGAATCTGTAGATTGCTTTGGGTAGAATAGTCATTTTCACAATATTGATTCTTCCAATCTAAGAACATGGTATATCTCTCCATCTGTTTGTGTCACCTTTGATTTCTTTCATCAGTATCTTATACTTTTCTGAGTACAGGTCTTTTACCTCCTTAGGTAGGTTTATTCCTAGGTATTTTATTCTTTTCTTTGCAACGGTGAATGAGATTGTTTCCTTAATTTCTCTTTCTGATCTTTTGTTGTTACTGTATAGGAACGCAAAAGATTTCTGTGCATTAATTTTGTATCCTGCAACTTTACCAAATTCATTGATTAGCTGTAGTAGTTTTCTCGTGGCATCTTTAGGATTATCCATATATAGTATCATGTCATCTCCAAACAGTGATAGTTTTACTTCTTCTTTTCCAATTTGTATTCCTTTTATTTCTTTTTCTTCTCTGATTGCCATGGCTAGGACTTCCAAAACTATGTTGAATAACAGTGGAGAGAGTGGACATTCTTCTCTTTTTCCTGATCTTAGAGGAAATGCTTCCACTTTTTCACCATTGAGAATGATGTTTGTTGTGGGTTTGTAATATATGGCCTTTATTATGTTGAGGTAGGTTCCCTTTATGCCCACTTTCTGGAGAGTTTTTATCATAATTGGGTGTTGAATTTTGTCAAAAGCTTTTCCTGCATCTGTTGAGATGATCATATGGTTTTTATTCTTTAATTTGTTAGTATGGTGTATCACACTGATTGATTTGTGTATACTGAAGAATCCTTGCATCCCTGGGATAAATCCCACTTGATCATGGTATATGATCCTTTTAATGTGTTGTTGCATTCCGTTTGCTAGTATTTTGTTGAGGATTTTTGCATCTATATTCATCAGTGGCATTGGTCTGTAATTTTCTTTTTTTGTAGTATTTTTGTCTGGTTTTGGTATCAGGGTGATGGTAGCCTCGTAGAATGAGTTTGGGAGTGTTTCTTCCTCTGCAGTTTTTTGAAAGAGTTTGAGAAAGATGGGTGTTAGCTCACCTCTATGATAGAGCTCACCTGTGAAGCCATGTGGTTCTGGACTTTTGTTTGTTAGAAGATTTTTAATCACAGTTTCAATCTCATTACTTGTGACTGGTCTGTTTATATTTTCTATTTCTTCCTAGTTCAGTCTTGGAAGGTTATACCTTTCTAAAAATTTGTCCATATCTTCCATTTTATTGGCATAGAGTTGCTTTTAGTAGTCTCTTATGATGCTTTGTATTTCTGTGGTGTCCGTTTTAACTTCTCCTTTTTCATTTCTAATTTTATTGATTTGAGTCCTCTCCCTCTTTTTCTTCATGAGGATGGCTAAAGGATTATCAATTTTGTTCACCTTCTCAGAGAACCAGCCTTTAGTTTCACTGATCTTTCCTACTGTTTTCTTTGTTTCTATTTCATTTATTTCTGCTCTAATTTTTATCATTTCTTTCCTTCTACTAACTTTAGGTTTTGTTTGTTCTTCTTTCTTTAGATCCTTTAGGTGTAACTTTAGATTGTTAATTTTTCTTGTTTCTTGAGGTAGGACTGTATTGCTATAAACTTCCCTGTTAAAACTGCTTTTGCTGCATCCCATAGGTTTTGGATGGTCGTGTTTTCGTTGTCATTTGTCTCTAGGTGTCTTTTGATTTCCTCTTTGATTTCTTCAGTGATCTCTTGGTTATCTAGTAATGTATTGTTTAGCCTCCATGTGTTTGTTTTTTTAAGTTTATTTTCCTGTAATTATTTCTAATCTCATAGCTTTGTGGTTGGAAAAGATGCTTGATATGATTTCAATTTTCTTAACTTTACCAAGGCTTGATTTGTGACCCAAGATGTGATCTATCGTGGAGAATGTTCCATGTGCACTTGAGAAGAAAGTGTATTCTGTTGTTTTTGGATGGAATGTCCTATAAATATCAATTAAGTCCATCTTGTTTAATGTATCATTTACAGCTTGTGTTTTCTTATTTATTTTCATTTTGGATGATCTGTCCATTGGTCAAAGTGGGGTGTTGAAGTCCACTACTGATAGTGTGTTACCGTCGATTTCCCCTTTTATGGCTGTTAGCATTAGCCTTATGTATTGAGGTGCTCTTATGTTGGGTGCATAAATATTTACAATTGTTTTATCTTCTTCTTGGATTGATCCCTTGATCATTATGTAGTGTCCTTCACTGTCTCTTGTAATAGTCTTTATTTTAAAGTCTATTTTGTCTGATATGAGAATTGCTACTCCAGCTTTCTTTTGATTTCCATTTGCATGGAACAACTTTTTCCATCCCCTCACTTTCAGTCTGTATGTGCCTCTAGGTCTGAAGTGGGTCTCTTGTAGACAGCATATATATGGGTCTTGTTTTTGTATCCATTCAGCGAGCCTGTGTCTTTTGGTTGGAGCATTTAATCCATTCACATTTAAGGTAATTATTGATATGTATGTTCCTATTACCATTTTCTTAATTGTTTTGGGTTTCTTTTTGTAGGTCCTTTTCTGTTCTTGTGTTTCCCACTTAAGAGAAGTTCCTTTAGCATTTATGGTAGAGCTGGTTTGGTGGTGCTGAATTATCTTAGCTTTTGCTTGTCTGTAAAGCTTTTGATTTCTCCATCAAAACTCAATGAGATCTTTGCTGTGTAATCTTGGTTGTAGGTTCTTCCCTTTCATCACTTTAAATATATTATGCCACTCCCTTCTGGCTTGTAGCGTTTCACCTGATATCAGCTGTTAACCTTATGGGAGTTCCCTTGTATGTTATTTGGTGTTTTTCCCTTGTTGCTTTTAATACTTTTTCTTTGTCTTTAATTTCTTTTTTAAAAATAAATTTATTTATTTATTTTTGGCTGCATTGGGTCTTCATTGCTGCATGCCGGCTTTCTCTAGTTGCGGCGAGTGGGGGCTTCTCTTCCTTGCAGTGCGCAGGCTTCTCACTGCGGTGGCTTCTCTTGTTGCAGAGCACAGGCTGTAGGTGTGCAGGCTTCAGTAGTTGTGGTGCACAGGCTTAGTTGCTCCGCGGCATGTGGGATCTTCCTGGACCAGGGCTCGAACCCATGTCCCCTGCATTGACAGACGGATTCTTAACCACTGCGCCACCAGGGAACTTCCTTGTCTTTAATTTTTGTCAATTTGATTACTATGTGTCCCGTGTGTTTTTCCTTGAGTTTATCCTGCCTGGGACTCTCTGTGCTTCCTGGACTTGGTTGGCTATTTCCTTTCCTATGTTAGGGAAGTTTTCAACTATAATCTCTTCAAATATTTTCTCAGGTCCTTTCTCTCTCTTTTCTCCTTCTGGGACCCCTATAATGTGAATGTTGGTGTGTTGAATGTCGTCCCAGAGGTCTCTTAGGCTGTGCTTCTTTTCATTCTTTTTTCTTTATTCTGTTCCACGGCAGTGAATTCCACCATTCTGTCTTCCAAGTCATTTATCCATTCTTCTGCCTCAGTTATTCTGCTATTGATTACTTCTAGTGTATTTTTCATTTCAGTTATTGTACTGTTGATCTCTGTTTGTTCTTTAATTCTTCTAGGTCTTTGTTAAACATTTACTGCATCTTCTCGATCTTTGCCTCCATTCTTTTTCCGAGGTCCTGGATCATCTTCACTATCATTATTCTGAATTCTTTTTCTGGAAGGTTGCCTATCTCCACTTCATTTAGTTGTTTTTCTGGGGTTTTATATTGTTCCTTCATCTGGTACATAGTCCTCTGCCTTTTCATTTTGTCTGTCTTTCTGTGAATGGGGTTTTAATTCCACAGGCTGCAGAATTTTAGTTCTTCTTGCTTTTGCTGTCTGCCCTCTGGTTGATGAAGCTAAGAGGCTTGTGCAAGCTTCCTGATGGGAGGGACTGGTGGTGGGTAGAGCTGGATGTTGCTCTCATGCACAGAGCTCAGTAAAACTTTAATCTGCTTGTCTGCTGATGGGTGGGGCTGAGTTCCTTCCCTGTTGGTTGTTTAGCCTGAGGCGACCCAGCACTGGAGCCTACAACCCTTTGGTGGGGCTTATGGCACACTCTGGGAGGGCTCACACCAAGAAGTACTTCCCAGAACTTCTGCTGTCAGTGTCCTTGTCCCCACGGTGAGCCACCACCACCCTGTCTCTGCAGGAGACCCTCCAACACTAGCAGGTAGGTCTGGGTCAGTCTCCTATGGGGTCACTCCTCCTTTCCCTGGGTCCTGATCGCACACTACTTTGTGTGTGCCCTCCAAGAGTGGAGTCTCTGTTTCCCCCAGACCTGTCGAAGCCCGCTAGCCTTCAAAGTCTGATTCTCTGGGAACCCCTCCTCCTGTTGCTGGATCCCCAGGTTCAGAAGCCCGACATGGGGCTCAGAACCTTCATTCCAGTGGGTGGACTTCTGTGGTATAAGTGTTCTCCAGTTTGTGAGTCACCCAACCAGCAGTTATGGGATTTGATTTTATTGTGATTGTGCCCCTCCTTCCATCTCATTGTGGTTTCTCCTTTGTCTGTGGATGTGGGGTGTCTTTTTTGCTGAGTTCCAGTGTGCTCCTGTTGATGACCGTTCAGCAGTTAGCTGTGATTCCAGTGCTCTTGCAAGAGGGAGTGAGTGCACGTCCTTCTACTTGCCATCTTGACCCTGCACATCCTTCTACTTGCCATCTTGAACCAATCTCCTTTCCCTATTTCTTTAATTGTGCATCTATATGAGACGATGGATGTTCACTAAACTTATTGTGGTAATCATTTCATGGCGCATGTAAGTCAAATCATTATGCTATACACCGTAAACTTACACAGTGCTACATGTCAATTAAAATAAAACTGGAATCAAGAAACCCATAATTTCAGAAAGTGAAAGAATTGAGTGAGCTAACAGATGATATTTTCTTGATTTTTCCCTCTATGTAACTTAATATTGAAAAGAGCAGCAATGAAATCCACTGGAGCAAAAAAAGGCTATCTGACCAATTCTTGATGTGGTATAACTTACACAATTTTGCTTATGTGAAACAGTACATGCACAAAACAGCCTGATACTATGTCCCTACTCAAAACAATAGTTCCACAACAGTTGTTGGTGGATTTCCCTGTGTATCAAAACTTCTTATATGCCATGATTGGCCAACATAACAACTGTGATTCCTAACTGGGAAATAGAGCTGCCAATGCAAAACAAGTAATAGAAGGAAAGAGAAAGGAGTAACAGCACTTTATACCTTTTTTAGGAGAAGAAAGAAGTAACTGGATTACCCAAAGGGCAAAAAGTAATTAAGGGTAGGTCTGCAGTTATTGAGACTTTAATGGGGACACTAGAACCACCGGTCACTCTGTACATTACACAAAGGTCCCTGGCTGATGGGACAAGTAGGGGCAGAACTCCAGCCCACATCTCAGGCCTACATCTTCCTGGAAGAAGTTGAACCTTTTTCTTATCACAAACGTGCCCTTCCCAAGAGGTTACATGGGCCTTTATCTAAATCAAACAAAGGCCTTGGATGGGCTAGTGCAGGTCCTGTACTTAGAAATCCAAGTGGATAAGATATAACTTGAATACAAAAAAGGCAAAGGCAAGAAGCAGGAATTTCCCTTGTGCGTGGCACCCCAGCAATTTTCATTATACTGCTTTCATCTCTGAACCGATTTTGACTTGCATATATAACACCACTTACACTTCATTTTGTAGTTTTGTTTAACACTTTGAAATTAAGATTATGAGCCTTAATGCGTGAGAGAAAATTACAGGGCAAATTTCTCATATGTTCTGCAATTTGCAGTCTGTATATTTAGAGGTCTGAGTATACAAGTTAGGCCTGTAATTCACGTCACTCCCTAAAAATAAACCCTCAGGGAGTTTATCCTCTGACCACAGTGATTCTGCAGGAAAGAAAAGGACAAGGTCGTAGAGTGTCAACTCTGGGCTGTCTGACGTTTGACATAAGATTATAGGTTGAGGTTATTTCCTCTTGCTGCTGAGCTCTTTCAATATCGCTAAATGTTCTATCTGGCTGCTTAACAAAAGAGAAGAAAAACGTCTCTCTAGCGGTCGGGAGGTCCCACTTTACGGCTTTTCCTGTTCTCTGCCAGAGAATTTGTGCAGTCAGTACTAGGCTGGAAAAATCTCTAATTTCCCCTGAAATCCTATGCATAAGTGAGCAGACAGAAAGATGGATAAAATATTTAAACTGTACCAGTCAATGTTTCCACAATCTCCTGCAAACAAGTAAATTTGATTATGACTTCTTATAATTCTCAGTGGCTCCCTGTTGCCTAAAGGTATAAAACAAAGACCTTCAAGATTTATCTCCTGCCCACCTTTTTAGATTCATTTCCCACCACTCTCCTACATATACTGTGTTCCCAAACATATCAATCAACTCATAGTTCCCTGAACAGGCTCCACTCTACACCTTGATCCATGTTATTCCCTCCACTGGGAATGCTCTTTTCTCACGTTCCTGGTGGACTGTCTTTCTTCAAGTGCCACACTTTTCTTTGTGTGACACCGCCACAGCACCTTCTAAACACATTATTACAGCACTTACTTCACTGTGCTATAAAATTTTTTAATGTCTATCTCCAAAACTAGATTCTGGATTGCCTAAAAGCAAGAGTGAAATCTTCTTCATTCTTGTCTTTCCAGTGGCTTATACCGTGTTTGACATATACCAGGAAAGCAAATGTTTGCTAAATAAATATTCCAGACCTAAGATTCTGTGTTCATTCTGTTCAAAAAATAGATTATAAAGAGGCCTAAACACATATCTGAAATATGCAAAGCGATGCTGTTAAGCTACAAAAATTCCTGGTTTGTTTTTAAGCGCTAAATTTGTCCCTACACATCATTATAAAAGAATTTCAAAGTCCTTTGCTTCAGCCAAAAAAACAACATTTATCAAACTTATGGCTTCAGAGTTGCCTGCTAACATGGTTATTGCAAACACATACTATTCTTTACAGAATATGTAAGCATACAACAACATGGATGCAACTAGAGGTTATCACACTAAGTGAAGCAAGTCAGAAAGAGAAAGACAAATATCATATGATATCACTTATATGTGGCATCTAAAATATGACACAAATGAACCTATCTATGAAACAGAATCACAGACACAGAGAACAGACTGGTGGTTGCCAAGGGGGCAGGGGGTGGGAGAGGGATGGATTGGGAGTTTGGGATTAGCAGATGCAAACTGGTATATATAGAATGGATAAACAGGTCCTACTGTATAGCACAGGGAACTATATTCAATATCCTATGATAAACCATAATGGAAAAGAATATGGAAAAGAATCTATCTATCTCTCTCTATATATATATGTATAACTGAGTCACTTTGCTGTACAGAAGTAATAACACAACATTGTAACTCAACTATAATTCAATTTTAAAAAAGAGAGAAAATATAAGCATACAAACTACAAAGCCCAATTAATTTTAAAAGAAATCTAAAGTATAGATTAAACTTTATCTGTTGTAAACCATATCAACTAAATAATATGCCCAAGAAATTGTAAGCAAGCTTCATTCGGCATTAATCAAGTTTATTTTTACACTGGTATTAAATTCAGCAATCTGGTCCTGCCCTAATAATCTAACCAAAGTGAGTAAACAATAATCTTAATTCCTGAATGCACTGTTACAGAAATAAACTACCAAACTACATAATGATGTATACTCTGCATGATATGATGATAAGAAAAGTCTCCTAAAATATAACACCATTCCTTGGTGTTAGTTGTTGTGACCAAATAAAGTCTAATTTTTTCCAAAGTAATTCAAATAACATAAATTTCTGTTTAATATGAAAAATATATATACTTTTATTGTGTAATATTTGATATGTACAAAAACTATATATAGGGGCTTCCCTGGTGGTGCAGTGGTTGAGTCTGCCTGCCGATGCAGGGGACACAGGTTCATGCCCCGGTCTGGAAGGATCCCACGTGCCGCGGAGCGGCTGGGCCCGTGAGCCATGGCCGCTGAGCCTGTGTGTCCAGAGCCTGTGCTCCGCTACGGGAGAGGCCACAACAGTGAGAGGCCCGTGCACCACAAAAAAAAAAAAAAAAACTATATATAGTATAGGTGTGTATTTTGAATCAAAATACTGAAACAAACATTTGTGAATATACTACCCATTTACAGCCACTTTTCTTTTCTTTTTCTGGCTGCACCATGTGCCTTGCTTCCCGATCAGGTATCAAACCCAGGCCCCAGCAGTGGAAGCACAGAGTCCTAATCACTGGACCGCCAGGGAATTCCCTACAGCCACTTTTCAACATTTACAAAATTATTTACTTATTAAGGAAAAAATAATATAATCATGTAGAAGACACTACTGTAAATATCATCTCCTTACCCGATATTCATGAATCTCCAAATGAATTTCATAGATATTCAGCAAAAACAGCAGCAAATAACCAAAGATAACCACATGTCCCAAACCCTTATCTTAGGCTCTTAAACAGACTGAGGGCACTTCAGTTGGGAAGTATGGGAAAGAATGGAGGTGGGAACGAAAAGTTAAAAGAAGGATCTTCTGCTTTGTAGAGGGAGCTTAAGGTCTGAGTTTTACAAAATAGCTCAGTATTGAGGTTTATACTAATCTACATGGTATTCTAACTGCTTCCTAAAAGTCTTAATTGGCCAATCAGACTACAAGTAACCTGAAAACAGGCATTGTAGTCCTTATTTCATCTGCACGTCATCACACATAAGGCATACAATAAACAGTTAAATAAATATTTGCAAGGTGACTTTTAAGCTTTAATTCGCCTTAGCAGTATTCACAAGTCCCTACATCAACACTCTTGTACCTAACTGGGAGCCTACAGCAATAGGGGCACAGTCTTTGATTCTGTGTAGTGCGCCAGCTAACTCATGGTCCTCCTTTCTACACAGCTCTTTTCAGAGGCAAAAAGACTCTAAGAATCTATCCAGAGCAGTAAGATGGGGGAAAAAAGAGAAGGAAAGACAAGAACGCATAAAGGTTGGAAAAAAGCATAAGGGTTGGAAAGAAAGAAAGAAAAATAAACAGGTTATCATTCATAGATACGTGGTCTAGATAAAAATTCCAAAAAGAACCTATGACAGGGACTTCTCTGGTGGTCCAGTGGGTAAGACTCCAAGCTCCCAATGCAGGGACCCCAGGTTCAATCCCTAGTTGGGGACTAGATCCCGTATGCATGCCGCAACTGAGAGTCCGCATGCTGCAACGAAGAAGTCCACATGCTCCAACTAATAAGTCCACATGCCACAACTAAGAGTCTGCATGCTGCAATTAAGAAGTCCGCAGGCCACAACTAAAGATCCCATGTGTGGCAACGAAGATCCCACGTGCCACAACTAAGACCCGGTGCAACCAAATCAGTCAATCAATCAATCAATATTATTAAAAAAAGAACCTATGACAAATTACTGGTGGCAGAACTAAGAGTTAATAAGCATTGTTGATAATATTCAAATGCAAATATCAACAACATTTTAGATACCAGCAATAAAAAATTAGAAAATAAATTTAGAAAAGATACCATGTACAATGACAACAAAACTATACAGGACTTAGGAATGAAGATATATAAGACCTCTATGGAGAAAACTATAAAAAACTATGAAAGACATAAAAGACTTAAGTAAATGAAGAGCCATATGATGTTTGTAGATGGAAACATTAATATTATGAAGATATACATTCGCCCACAAGCTGACCTAAAAATGCAAAGCAATAATCAAAATCCCAAGAGGGGCTTTCATGAAACTTGACAAGCTGTCCTAAACTTCGCATGGAAAAGCAAAGGGCTAAAAATAGCCAAAGGAATCACAGTGGGGACTTCCCCGGTGGTGCAGTGGTTAAGAATCCGCCTGCCAATACAGAAGACACGGGTTCAATCCCTGGTCCCGGAAGAGCCCACATGCGGCAGAGCAACTAAGCCCATGCACCACAACTATAGAGCCTGCACTCTAGAGCCCACGAGCCACAACTACTGAGCCCGTGTGCTGCAACTACTGAAGCTCGTGCGCCTAAAGCCCATGCTCCGCAACAAGAGAAGCCACCTCAATGAGAAGCCCACATATTGCAACAGACCCAATGCAGCCAAAAATAAATTAATTAATTAAATAAAATTAAAGAACTTAAAAAAAAAGAACACAGTGAATGGACTCACCCCATCAGGTGTCAAGACTCATTATAAAATTTTATAAAGCTACAGTAATTAAGACACTAGAAACCAATACAGAAACAGACAAACAGAACAAAACAGAGTCCAGAAAAGACACACATATAAGACAACTTGACATATGACAGGGGGCATTTCAAATCAGTAAGAACAGGATACATCATTCAGTGAATGGTATTGAGGCAACTAGTTATCCAAATGTTTTTTTTGTTGTTAAAAAAAAAGAGTAATAATATACATTTAAAAAATCAGCTCCTGACTGCTTCCACAAAAGGCAGAAACAAATGATTCAAAGCATGTTGAATTATACAAAGGAAGAGCATCAGCAAAGAAATGGCAAAAGAAAAACACTGAAAATTTACTAAAAACCTGGAGTTGATTATAAAACTAAAATCTTAGAGAAGAATTTCAGTTTTGGAAGAGACCTAGTCTGGCTAGAATATATGCGAAACAGTAAAACAAAGAGGTCAGAAAAGTGGTCTGAGAACCTGGGAGTGACAAGATGAGAGCTCTGCATCACGAAGATAACTCCAGAAACAAGGTACAGATTTACCAGTAGGGAGAGAGACTGGAGGTAGGAACCTTATTAGGAGATTATTAAATCCCAGCAAAATACAATGAGGGTGCAGAGAAATGGGAACGAACGACAGCTATATTATGGAGGCAGAATTACTGGATGTGCTGGCAAGAAGTACATCCACTATCATTTTTTGTTTTCCTCCTACGCATATGGCAAGACTAAGGATCAAGTAAAGTCAAAAATCTTAGCTATATCTGAAATAAATACTTCCACAAAGTATTTGTCCTTCAGATGGCAGTTTTCTTTTCTAATGCAGAGAAAAAGTAGATTTATAAAGAGCATTTTTTTTTACTTTCCCAAATAACTTTGAACATGGCTTAAATACCTTGTTTAAGGAAATGCAAACTTATGTTACTACTAAAATATGAGAAAAATAAATTTCCAGAGACAAATAAATGCTCTCTGGAGCATAACTGAACAATATCACTGTAAAACAAGTTATGAACATGTGATAGCATCTACCTGTAACCACGTATTTTTTTAAAATAAGAGCCTATTCAAAAACATTTATTCAGAGAACTAATTACAAAGAAATAAAATTTCCATCAGTATCAGAAAGAACACACACTTTGAAAAGATACCACATGTAACATAAAAGTCCAGAGTACTGGAAATGAGTTCATTTCTGCCACAACCAACAACATGATTGAACTGAAATGCAATAATTAAAAGAACAACCAGGACACAAAATTCATATTTTAAGATTAATCTTCTAACAGGTTAAGAAAGAGTCAAATGTGGGCTTCCCTGGTGGCGCAGTGGTTGGGAGTCCACCTGCCAATGCGGGGGGCACGGGTTCGAGCCCTGGTCCGGGAAGATCCCACATGCCACGGAGCAACAAACCCACACGCCACAACTACTGAGCCTGCAATCTAGAGCCCGTGAGCCACAACTACTGAGGCCGTGTGCCACAGCTACCGAAGCCTGCACACCTAGAGCCAAAAATAAATAAATAAATTTAAAAAAAGAAAGAGTCAAATGTATAAATTGGACAGGAATACATACAGGGATGGTAAGTCAATGGCATTTAATCTTATTGCCTGTTTCATAGGGCAAATATGATCAAATACTGGAAATTTCATAGGAGTCAAACTAAAAGAACTTCAAAGAAAATGATAAGTACACAATTCAGGAGAGTGTCTGCCACTTGAGTGGACAGAGTGATATGAGTGGGAGATCGGTTAGGTGTATTCTGTGGTGATAAACCATGTTTTTTGTTTTTATTTTTGTTTCGATACGCGGGCCTCTCACTGTTGTGGCCTCTCCTGTTGCAGAGCACAGGCTCTGGACGCGCAGGCTCAGCGGCCATGGCTCACGGGCCCAGCCGCTCCACGGGATGTGGGATCTTCCTGGACCGGGGCACGAACCCGTGTCCCCTGCATCGGCAGGCGGACTCTCAACCACTGCGCCACCAGGGAAGCCCAACCATGTATTTTTTAAACAATCTTAGAACAGGTCTCATAAAAATGCCAGAACATATATGAATGGATAACAAGTGTTTACCATGTACCTATGCTAAAATACGATATACATGTTATCTCATTTCATCTTCACAATTCTATGAAGCTGATCCTAACATAGTCCTCCGGCTTACAGATGAAGAATATGAGTCTAAGAAAGGTCAAGGCTTCCTTACGTTTCATAGCTAGTAAAAGTGGTAGAGCCAGTATTTGAACCCATGTTTGTTTAACTCCAAAGCCCATGTTCTTAACCACTAAGCTATACTGTTTACAACTGAAAACATAGTGCAGTCTTTTGGTTGAATCTTCAAAACTTATCAGTACAATAACAAAATTATCATTTAACAATTATAATTTAACAACTATCTGAAAAACAGAAACTACAAATAAATGTAACACTTCTACATGCTGTTAGCTAGAAGAAATTGCACACAAATGGAACTGTACAGTAATATTATTTCAAGTCTCTGTGCATACCCTCCTGACTCTGTCTCACTCTGAGTTACAGTAGCAGGTGTATATGAAACACGCCAGAAAAAGAGTGGTGACCTAAATTTAACTCCCAGTGCTACGAACAGCACAGAAGGGCAGTTATGAGTCATAGGCGTCCCACATGCAGATAAAATGTGCTGCCCTCTAGTGACTTCAACACCTTGCATTTAACAATAAGTGGTCTCTTGTAAGTGAAGGGAAATGATTGTTTTTTTTAAATTAGAGAACTAAAATCTTTATTTTATTTAATAATCAGAAGAACAGAGCAAATAACTTTTGTTTAAGCCAGAAGTAAACTTTTTGGTGTGTAAGAGCAAATACAGAACTATACCCAATAATGATTCATTAATTCATAATGATTAAGGAAATATCGGTACAGAACATGACAAAGGTGAATTAGAGAATACAGGGTGGTTACATTTTATACAAGGAATTCATGCCTTAAAACGTAATTCAAACCCTGCCTAATTCAAAGCTACTTTGCTATAGGAATAAATGTAAAGAAATGCTGACATACAACTATTGTACTGTATTTCTTTTCTCAAGCATAGTTTCAAAGCACAATAAATGACTATAATACGGTCTGTTTTTAAGAATGTTTTAAAAACACTAAGTATTGGTAGTAAAGTTTTTTGTATCACTATCACTTCCTTCCCAGATATCAAAAATATTTCCTATTTCAACACAGATGATAACTTGGCTTAGGGGTGAATTAGAGTTGTGATTTTAGAGCCATGTTGCCAGAGGTTTATTTCATTTTTTAAATAAAAGGGCTCCTGCTTCAATTCCGCTCTTTTATTTTCTTAGCATTAGTTCCAATATTTCCAGGATGCTCTGTACTAAATTAACAGCATGAGTGTCAGCAGTTATTTGAGCTTCTTTATCACATTTAATTTAATGACCACTTGGATGATTATATTATAGAATATAAAAAACATTCTAAAGTTAACAATAAAAGTAAAATTAACAGCACAGTTATCACCAAAACCATTTGCATAAGTTCCCATGCATGTAACCAATAGTATAGTTCACTGGATATTGACATAGGATACTCAGTATTTCTGGTTACCAGCTGAAGTGGCACCACCTTGGGTAAACAAAATTTGTAATTCACCATGTCCATGAGCTTTGAAACTAAGAGATTCTTAATGAATTAAAAAAAAATTTTTTTGACACTTGCATTATTTAAAATTTTTAGTATGAAGTGCTATTTTGCACTTTTTCAAATCACAAAAAATTACTTACTTAAAATTAGCTTAACAGAATCACACTGTATTTTTAACAGCTTTATTGAAGTATAATTTACAAACCATAAAACTTCCCCATTTTAAGTGTACAATTCAATGAATTTTAGTAAATGTATAGAGTTGTGCAACTATCACCGCAATCCAGTGTTAGAATCATACATTTTTAAAACTCTGTTATTAACTTCACCTACCTAAACTAACCAAATAACTCACAATACTGACAAGTCAAAAGTATTTTTGGATCTGCTAAAGAGGATCGATATAATTTACTTTCAACAAATACACTGTTATCAAAAAAGAAAAACTCTAAGACGATTTTAAACATACTAAAAGAATCATGCTTAGGAGGATTTAAACTGTCCTCCTATAGTCCACAATGTTAACTTGGCAAACTACTTACTACTTACTATAAACAGTACAAATGAATGTAAAATTAAGTAGAGCCCCCGTTTATATTTTGAATTCCAAAATTAGAGAAATAAGTTTTGCTGAGGCTCTTATAGTCAATAAAACCTGACACATGTGCCTTTCAAAACTAAAATGATTTATTTATTTGCAAGTGAGTGTAAAACCAGCCATAAATACTTGATGGCAAATACCTATCTGCAAAACAGCTCAGCAATGACAATATTTCCAAATAATGTGAATTGATATTAAATCTTTTTCAAAAAAATTTCATATAATATTTTCTTAAATTAACTAGTTAAGTACATAAATACACACATATTTTGGCATGATACATAATAAAGTATCCCATGATCTCTTTATGATCAAGATGAAAAAAATATGAAAGTAGAAACAGTTGAATTTATAGCTTATTGCACAAGTTGCTAAGGCTACTTGAAAGTCATGCCTCAGATCTTTGACTCTGGCCCTGTCCACTTTAAAATATGGTATTGTGATAAAGTAAGTAATATATATTTATCATGGTTCCCGGCACAGAGCTTCTAAAACTCCTGAAATTTCCTGAGCGATGGGGGTGAGAGGAGTATCTTCTGCTATTCATAATAAGCCCCTTTCAACTATACCTGAGTTTATGTTGATGAGGTGACTCTTGGAGGATGGGGGATGGTTGCCAAGGGAACAAACCCTCTGATTAGAAAGTTGGAACTTTCAACTCCAACCCTGACCCCTGAAGGGAGAGAGGCTGGGGATTAAGTTAATCACCAATAGCCAAAGATTTAATCAACCATGCCTACATAATGGAATCTCCATAAGAACACCAAACTGTAGGGTTTAGAGAGCTCCAGGTTGGTGAACACATCCCGGTGCCGGGAGAATGTTGTGTCTGGACGGGGTATGAAAGTTCTACACCCATTCCCCATACCATGCCCTATGCACCTCTTCCATTTGACTGTTGCTAAGTTATATCTTTCATAATAAACCAGTAATAGTAAGAAAAGTGTTTCCCGGAATTCTGTGAGCCATTCTAGTAAATTATGAAGCCCAAGGAGGGAGTGGTGGGAACCTCTGAGTTAGTCAGAAGCATGGGCGGCCTGGATTTGCGATTGGCATATGAGGGGGGGCAGCCTTGTGAGATGAGCCCTTTACCTGTGGAATCTGTGCTAACTCTGGTTAATTAGTGCTCAAATTGAATTAAATTGCAGGATACCCAGCTGGTATCCAAAGAGAACCGGAGAATTGCTTGGTGTGGAAAATCCACTCATTTGTTGTCAGAAATTGTAAGTAGAGGGAAATAAGTTTTCCTTTAAGCATTTTTTGTTAATGGTTTCAATGAGAGCATTGATGAACAAACAGACCAAACTGAACAAACTAGAAAGTGATAGAAAGCTAAAAGGGATGTCAAATCAAAATCTAAAACTATCTTAATTCAGAGTGATGACTGAGAAATGACAATTTAGTAGGAATAATAAACATAACATCTAAACCTTGGGTCCAAAAACACAACTGCACAGGAACAAATGAAGGAAGATGTGGCTTAATAATAACATCTAACAGTAACAACAAAGAACTTAAAAGTTTTAGTTAACCATTAGCTCTACATTAGCAATGTTACAAGTTAATGTAGTCCTTAGGCTCTGTAATTATAATGTCCAGAATTTCTAGTTCAAGATGACAGAGCACAAGCATCTACTTCTCCAGACTTCCCTGGTGGTCCAGTGGTTAAGACTCCACGTTCTTAACTCAATGCAGGGGGCCCAGGTTCGACCCCTGGTTGGGGAACTAAGATCCCACATACCGCAACTAAGCCCATGCACCACAACTATTGAGCCCGCACGCTGCAACTAGAGAAATCCTCGCACTGCAATTAGAGAAGCCTGTGTGCCGCAATGAAGACCCAGCACAGGCAAAATAAATTAATTAATTAATTAAATTTTTAAAAAAAAGCATCTACTTCTCCTTCCTAAAGGCCCATTAAAAATGACAGGAAGAGGGAATTCCCTGGTGGTCCAGTGGTTAGGACTCCGCACTTTCACTGCCGAGAGCATGGGTTCAATCAAGCCACGTGGAGTGGCCCAAAAAAAAAAAAAAAAATGACAGGAAGGAAATAACTGCCTCACTGGAACACATGGAAAAGGTATCACCAGACCAGAAATTTTATCTTTTTTGTGTGTGTGTGTGGTACGCGGGCCTCTCACTGTTGTGGCCTCTCCCGTTGCGGAGCACAGGCTCCGGACACGCAGGCTCAGCGGCCATGGCTCACAGGCCCAGCCGCTCCGCGGCACGTGGGATCTTCTCGGACCGGGACACGAACCCACGTCCCCTGCATCGGCAGGCGGACTCCCAACCACTGCGCCACCAGGGAAGCCCCAGACCAGAAATTTTAAAGAATACCTTGAAATTGGCCAAGGTAGGATCAGGTAGGTCCTATCAAACCACAGCCTAATATCCTAGAGGTAAAAATGATTGCCTTCCTCAGAGAGTTCCAAACTCCAACCTCATAAATATTGTTACCCTGTTCCCTAGACTTTTTATTTGTTAATATAATTTAATTCTCATAATTACTTTGTTAAATAGGTACTACATGCCCATTTGTCAGATGAAGAAGCTGAGGCTTAGACAAGTTACATAATCATACAGCTAATAAATGGTGAAGACAGAATTTGAACCCAGTTAGTCTGAATCTTGAGTTTGTATTTTTAGCTATTATGCAGATATAGGCCAAAAGGTAATCCACTAGAATAACTCATTAAAGTGCTACATTAAAGTCAGCTGGCACAGTTGGGCCCTCTCCCCCTATTCCCTCAGGTAAATACAGCAGTTCACGTCTTCAGTTCCTGGATTAAACCTTGATAACTCCCTTCTATAAAACGCGTGAGGGACTTCCCTGGTGGTCCAGTGGTTAAGAATCTGCCTTCCAATGCAGGGGATGCAGGTTTGATCCCTGGTTGGGGAACTAAGATCACACATGCCATGGGGCAACTAAGCCTGTGCACTCTAGAGCCCGCATGCCACAACTAGAGAGCCCATGTGCCGCAGATACTGATCCTGTGCTCTGAAGGCCACGCGCCGCAACGAAAGATCCCACACGCTGCAATGAAGATCCCGCATGCTGCAACTAAGACCCGGCACAGCCAAATAAATAAATATTTTTAAAAAATAAAATGCGCGAAGTCTGTCTAGACTGCATAGAGGGCCTGAGAGAGGAGGAAAGATGCATGAGTTCATTGCAGATCCCCAGATAGATGCGGAGGAAGAAAAAATTTAAAGGAAAGGAAGATCCACACTAAATAAATGATACCACCACCAGAAATAAGGTTCCTTACTTCAGCAGCTGTGGGGATTCCAGACTACCTGCTCCAAGACATTTCTTACAGGGAACTTTGCCACAAAGAGTTCACAGCCAATCCTCCCATTCAAAGAACATGTCTGTCTTCTAAGTGGTGAGGCAATACAGCATGGTGGTTTATGGACTCCAAAGCCAGCCGCCTGGGCCCAAATCTAAGTTCTGTCACTTAATAGCTATGTAACTCTGGGGAAGTGATTTAATACCTCTGTACCTCTCTCCCCGTCTGAAAAATGAGGATAACTATACTTACCTCATAAAAGTTGTAAGGATTAAGTGACATAATTTTTACTTAGAATTGTGCCTGACTCAGAGAAGAAACTATGGGCCTTACTTAGCAAAGGCCCTGGAACATGGTGACATGCAAACAATGGTAGCTGTCAAATATTAAGTCCAGGGGGAAAGGCGATAAATTAGATGACTGCTAAAAAATCTTCCAACCTTGAAAACCTATCAAATCCTTAGGAGAAAAAAAATTTGATTTTATCAAATAAGACAAAGCAAATTTCAAAACAATAAAGTATTCACTGAAGTCAGATCAATAAGGGGTGGTTTAAATTCACCCCTGAGCCTCTGAAGGCATTTGTTAACCTCTCTTTATTTATGACTACTAATTGTAAGTTGCCTCTCATTAATATACATTAAATGTGTAAAATGAATTTGGATTTAGAGAATGAGGAGAGTTAACTGACTTCTAAGCAATTTTGATTAATATCAAATAACAGATATAACAGAACTACTTCCCTACTAGAGTCCTGGCCATAGATTCAGCTCTTTGAATCCAGAAGTTCCAAAATGGAAACTTGCGATATAGAAGAACATCCAAATAATTCCCAAGAAGGAACAAAATATAAAAGCTTCATGTCAACTGGGATCTCCAGGGCAATAACAGGCCAAGGTACTGCTAGGCTGCAGGGAAAAGCCAGCCACCCTAGTAGCCACTGACAGCTCAGGTTAAGACATGGGTGGGGTCAGGAACTTATTACAAACCTAAGCTAACCAAATGGATAGACTGATTATGAGTCCCACTCTAGAAATCCTACCCATTTAGAGTTCCAAATTAACAACAATTTCCTCAGAAACAACTTGAAGGCCCCAGAAATTAAGCCATTTTCCCAGGGGTCTTCTTGTCCAGATGCAATGTAAACCCAAAGCAGACCCTCTGGGCAATACCCAAAAAACCTTTATTACCTAATAAACTGAAGAAATCAGAGATGGATTCCACCAACTTCTATGGACAGTAGAAAAAAGAAACTTTGGGCATGCCAAACAGAACGAAATCTGAGACGCATATTAGAAGACTAACAAGTACAAGAACTACACATCTACATGATCCTTATCATGAGGCTAGACAGAAACTGCAAGCAGAAGATTAGAACAGTGAGGGCAAAGCCTCCATTCCTAGAATAAAAGAATAAAAGTCTCAGGCCCTCTTCCTCTTCCTTCCTTATATTTATAATTTTTTCCTACTTCTTTTTCTCTGTGGCTTTCCTTGCTACTTAACCACTTTGCTATCTCTTCTAGTTGTTCCCTTCCCATTTTTACATTTGACTTCTTTTAAAAATGCTTCAGTGGTGGGGAGGAATTAGGAGATTGGGAT